>NW_018744269.1:0-144011 GCF_001683475.1 Chenopodium quinoa
TGTTTACTTGGGATCTTACTAACTTTGCTGTTTATTTTTTTGCAGCTGACGCCATGATTAAAATAACAGCATCCAAGACTGCGGCGGCCATGTTGCGGGCCTCTCTCATGCAACAGTCTTATGCCGACTTCCCCCAACAAGGGGGCACCCTTGGTAGGCTTCGAAAACTCTTCCTCTGTTAGGAGTTGTCTTGTGCATATACTAACTCTTTTTGTTTTCAGTCTGGCACTCCAAGGCTTCTTCCTCGCAACAGCCGGACCCCAAGGCCCGGAGGACGACTATTGCAAATTCTCCTGGGTCTTCCAGGAAAACAGTGGCGGCTGAGAAGCAGCCGGCCACTTCTTCTAAAACCCCGGCGGGGCCGCCTAGAAGTATGGACAATCACTTGTAAAAACTTTCACACTTGCTTCCTTCTTGACCTAGGTCTAACTTGCTTTTTTCTTACGCTTGATGCAGCCGGCCCTCAGGGGCTTGACTTGGTTGAGGTAGCCAAGTCCATGGTCAAAGTAGTTCCTCCATCTGAAAGGGAGGCGGTCAGGGGTGCCGGCACCCTTGACCTTGATGGGATTTCAGGGTCCTTGCTGAGGTATACTTAGCATATTTTTGAGTATTTGAGTTCCAGGACGCCTGTTATCTTTTTTGTTTGGAAACTGACGCCTGTTTTTTTTTTTTTTTTTTTTTTTTTTTTTTTTTTTTTTTTTACTTAGGCCCTGCTCCGAGTCAACAGCCTTCGCAAGCCGATTGATCGGAAAAACAAAGAGGTAAAGGCCGCAAAAGCTATGGCCGCCTCCAACTGTGATAAGGCAATGTTTCAAATTGCCCAAAATGAAGTATTGACCATTGATCTTCTTTATTATCAGGCGCAGGCTACCGCCGCTGTTCGGGCTCAGTTAGAGGCGGCCCAAAAGAAGAATGACGAGCTAGAGGCCGACCGTCACAAATCTTAAGGCCGAGCTGAAACCTCTTCGCCAAAAAATGCACTCTTACGAAGCCATGGAGAAATCTTTGGCCAACGTAAAAGAACGCCTGGTGAGCCAAGAGAAGAGTCTTACCAAAGAGCTCTCGGAAGGCCGAGCAAGAGAAGAAAGAGCTCGTCCGGGAGATGGTGGAAGACTCCGCTCAAATCCAGCGCATGACCTGGGGCCGACTGTTCCCCAGTGCCGACTTTGCCTCATGGGAAAGAACGTACCGCCAGTGTTCGGAAACATATAATCAACAGATCCTGGCGGCTGCTGAAGAAGAGGCGTTGGAAGGTACGTTGGAGGAGGAGGAAGAGCCGGTTGTGGCGCTTGTGCCACTTGGGGGTAAGGCATCAAAAGAGGGTGCAGCTAAAGCCGAGTCCAGCAAGAAGAGTGCTGACCAGGCGGCAGCTGCTAATACTGAACTGCCCCCTTCTTAAGCTTAAAGTATATTTTTTCCACGGCCTGCGTGCCGTTTGCTTTGTATTTACCCGGCCAGGGGGCCGGGGTTTTGAATATTTTGCTGGTCTTTAATGACCGGCTTATTTTTAATCAAATTTTTGTTTTGATTCAATTTTGTCTAAGTATTCCATATCTAATATCCCATTGTTCACTAGACCGACTGTTGTGTATGGCCGAACGTTGCAGACAGGTACAAATAGTAAGTACGCCGCCTATGCCCCTGGACGACTGGTTGTCTGTTTCCAGGATAGACGATCAGTCGGCCATTTATTCAATCGGTCTGACCAAGTAAATAGTATTACCTAGTCGCCAAGGAATTAAGTAGGATAACAAGCGGCGGGTACCGGTTGTTTCCCTTTTTTGCCAATGTTGGCTTTTAACTCGTAATTTGTTAACCTAGCAAGAGTAGTGGTTGAGAGTCCCTGTTTGTTAAAAACAGGCGGACGACTCATACCTTTTAGGCTCCATACTAAGTTTGAGTGACTATTAAGTTAACATAGGAGTTACTTAGTCTTCGTCACAATCTAAATTGAGCAGTAGAGGTACCAGGCGGCGTAGGCCGGCTTAACCCCTTGATTCGCCAATGTTTGTTGGCTATTAACTCAATAGGTACCCCCTGCATTTATCCCAAGTAATACAGGCGGTCATCTGACTCGGATGTCAACTGCTACCACTGGTTTGGTTAGTGATAGAGTTATCCTTGTCTCAAAAACGGCTACGTGGTTGCCCTTGGGGACAGTCGTATAGGTGCCGTGTAATTAGTTTATAGAACAATGTTCCACCCAAAAGGGAGCTGCTCTCTGCGACGAATTTCATCCGGAGGGATGCCGTCGGACGCCTGCTATGATGTTGGGACAGGTCGTATTAGTTTTGTAGATTTGATCAGGTGGCTTGGCGCCTGGTCTGATCATTCGGCCGGTGGCCTTGGTAAGTTCTTGGTGAACGTAGGTGCTAAGTAAAAGAAGGGTAGCTGCCTGTTAGGCACAGGGGCGGCCAGGCCCTAATCTTTTTAGCTAAGTATTGTGAGTAAAATACTCAATGGAGAGTAGCCGACTGTAAAGGAACAGACGGCATGCCCCTCTGAAGATTGAGTGAAAAACTCAAATGGAGAGTAGCCGACTGTAAAGGTACAGACGGCATGCCCCTCTGAAGATAGAGTGAAAAAACTCAATGGAGAGTAGCCGACTGTAAAGGTACAGACGGCATGCCCCTCGTAATACAAAAATTGAATAGTAAGTGCAAACTTTATTAAGTAGCTCTTTACTTTACATCTTTCAGAAGAAATATTTTTTAAGGTTATCTACATTCCAAGTTCGAGGCAACGGTTGTCCGTCTGGTGTTTCCAGACGGTAGGTACCGTCCCTGACTTCCTCATAGATTCGGTAGGGTCCTTCCTAGTTGGGAGTTAGTTTGCCAGACTCATTAGCCCTACCAACTGCTTCCATTTTTCTAAGTACAAAGTCCCCTACTTTGAGTGGACGTCTGTGTACTTTTTTGTTGTATGATCTAGTCATTCTCAGGCGATAGATTTCATGGCGCAAGACAGCATTGCCCCTCCTTTCAGGAAGTGAGTCTAATGCCAGGCGCATGGCTTCCCAGTTTGCCTCTTCGTCATATAGCATTACTCGAAGAGTCGGCTCGTAGTGTTCTATTGGAAGAACAGCTTCCGCACCATAAGTTAGGAGGAATGGAGTTTCTCTAGTCGCCCCTTTTTCAGTCGTCCTAATGGCCCAGAGAACATGTGGTAGTTCATCCGCCCATAGGCCGCCTGCTCCTTCAATCTTTTTCTTGAGACCGTCTGAGATGATTTTATTAAAGGCTTCTACCTGGCCGTTTGCTTGTGGACGGCCGACAGATGCAAAGTAGTGTGCAATTCCTTGGTCTCCCAACCAGCTTTTGAGAACAGGCGTCTCAAATTGGGGACCATTATCAAAAACCATAGACATGGGAACCCCGAACCGAGTGATGACGTTTTTCCAAATGAATGAAATTACATCTTTCGTCTTGATTCCCTTTACAGCCTCCGCCTCTACCCATTTAGTGAAGTAGTCAACGGCAACAAGTATATACCTTCTGCCGCCTGTAGCAGGCGTATATGGACCCAGAATGTCCATGCCCCACTTAGCAAACGGTAGTGGGCTGTGAATGGTAGTGAGGTCAGTAGCCGGACGGTGAATTAATTTGCCAAACCTTTGGCACTTGTCACATTTTTTCACCATCTCCATTGCATCTGCTTCCAAAGTAGGCCTAAAGTAGCCCTGCCGCCTTGCCCTTTGAGCAAGCATCCTACCACCTATATGGGAAGCACAGAAACCAGAGTGAAGATCATCTAGTATCTCTCGTCCCTTTTCAGGAGTAACACACTTTAAGAAGGGTTGAAGGTACCCCCTCTTGTGAAGTTCTCCCTGTATCATTTCAAAACAGGAGGCTCGTTTTTTCAGTGCTGCCGCCTGTTGAGGATCATCCGGCAGTGTACCGTTTGTCAGATATGCCCTGATTGAATCCATCCAGGTTGAGCTTCTGTCTAGGATTCCAATAGGGTTTTCCTCGATGCTTCTCTTCTCCATTACTTCCCAAAAAACAGTTCGAGGAGTATCGGAGGAGGCGGATGATGCTAATTTTGACAGTGCATCTGCCTGGTTGTTTTCTGATCTCGGCACTTGGATCAGATGGAAATCCTCAAGGGAGCCAACTGCTTGTCGGACCGCCTGTAAATACTTGATCATGGCCGGATGGGTTGCTTCGTATTCGCCATTGTACTGACTCACTATCAATTGTGAATCAGAACAGGCGTCTATTTTTCTTGCCCCTGCCGCCTTGCACATGCGGATCCCGGCTAGTAAAGCTTCATATTCTGCCTCATTGTTTGAAGCCTGAAAACTGAAGCGTAGAGCATACTCGAACCTTTCGCCCTCTGGAGATTGACATACGACGCCTGCTCCACAACCATTTGAAGTAGAGCTTCCGTCCACATATACCTTCCAGACTTGGTCTGGAACTTGAGAGTCAGGAGGACGAGTCATCTCTATAATAAAGTTAGCAAAGGCTTGCCCCTTCACTGCTTTTCTAGGCTCGAAAGTAACTTCGAGGCTCTGTATTTCTATGGCCCATTTGATCATTCGTCCTGACGACTCCATGATGGTAAGGGGCCGCTTGATTGGTTGGTCGGTATACACGACGACTGCATGTGCCAAAAAGTAAGGCTTCAATTTTTTAACAGCCATGAAGAGTGCAAGACCAAATTTCTCCACTAGGGGATACCTCAACTCGGCATTTTTCAGTACGTGACTGACAAAGTAGACCGGGAGCTGACAGCCGTCCCTTTCAGCAAGGAGCACAGCGCTTAACGCATGATCAGAGACGGCAAGGTACATGTAGAGATCCTCTTTGGGCAAAGGGCTGACCAGCCTCGGCAAGGAATGCAAGTGAACTTTTAATTTCTGGAAGGCGGCCTCAGCATCCGGCCCCCATTCAAACCTTGCCTTTTTCTTAATTGCCTGGAAAAAGTATAGGCATTTGTCGCCTGATCGGCTTAGGAATCTTCCCAAGGCCGCCAGACAACCTGTTAACTTCTGAACCTCTCGGATGGTACGAGGCGACTGCATGTCAATGACCGCCTGCACCTTCTCAGGGTTCGCCTCTATTCCTCTCTGATTGATAAGGAATCCGAGAAATTTCCCAGACTCAACTCCAAATACACATTTCTTGGGATTGAGCATGACATGGTGCCGCCTGAGTGTGGCAAAAGTTTCTCGGAGGTCCGTCAGATGATCTTTCTGAAGTTTAGTCTTGACAATCATATCATCAATATATGCCTCGACGTTTCTCCCAATCTGATCAAAGAACACTGTGTTTATCATTCGTTGGAAGGTAGCCGGGGCATTCTTAAGACCAAACGGCATGACCGTGTAACAGTATAACCCCTGATCAGTGACGAAGGCCGTCTTCTCCTGATCTTTCTTCCATAAAGGAATTTGATGAAAACCAGAATAGGCGTCCATAAAACTCATCAAGGCATGGCCGGCTGTTGAGTCGACCAGGTTATCAATTTTAGGCAGAGGGTAACTGTCTTTGGGGCACGCCTTGTTCAAGTCTGTGTAGTCTACACACATTCGCCAGGTGCCATTCGGCTTTTTAACAAGCACCACATTTGCAACCCAGTCTGGGAAGTAACATTGCCGAATGAACCCTGCATCAAGTAATTTTTTGACTTCGGCGGCTGCCGCCTGACTTCTTTCTTCGCCATGGTTCCGCTTCTTTTGCCGTACCGGCTTCTTTTTCGGATCCACAACGAGTTTATGTACTGCCAGATCAGGACTAATGCCTGGCATTTCATGGACTTCAAATGCAAAGATGTCCTTGTATTCTTTCAACAGGTTGTGAAAGTCGTCACCAAGGTTTCTCAGAGCAGTCGTCCCAACTTTGACTGTTCGGTCAGGACGTGAGTCGTCTAATATCAGGTCCGCATGCTCACCAGCCGGCTGAGGGCGGAACTCATCCGGCCGCTCCTCTGCCAATGATTGCTATTTTCTTGCTTTTCTTGCGGACTCTGTCTGGGACGCCTTTCTCTTTTTGTCGCCTGTTTCTTGAACAGGCGCACTCTCCTTGACATTGTCAAGGTCTGTTTTTTCTCCACTTGACCCAGTGGCCATAACAATGGGCTTGACATCCGAGAGATAGCACTCTCGGGCCATCCTCTGATCTCCCCTTAGGGAGCCGACTGTTCCATTATCCCTCTCAAACTTAAGCAGCATAAGAGACGGGATTATAACAGCCTTGGAATTCTTCAGGGTTGGTCGACCCAGAATCATGTTGTAGGCCGAGAGTTCCTCTACTACTAGGAACCGGACTACCATGTGTCGTCCTTCGCCTTTTTCGCCCAGGCGAATGGGTAAATCTACTCGTCCCAGTGGGTGGACGACTCCTCCTCCAAACCCTATTAAAGGGTAGGAGGCCGGATGTATGCAGTCCGTCTGATATTTCAGTTTTGACAGACATTTGCTGCTGATGAGATCTGAGGAGCTATCGGTATCTATGAGGATTCGGCCAACTCTTTGGTTGGCCACTTTACATTTAATAACGAGAGGGTCGTCGTGCGGCCCCCTTACCCCTCCTAGATCCTCTTCAGTGATGACAATCTCAGGAAATGTATATTTGGACGGCCGTTCTTGGTGAACGGAATTTACATCTAACCGCCTTATATTATCTTTGTTGCCCCTAATAGTGGGGCCGCCTCCTGAGAAGCCGCCTGCAATGGTGTAGACGACTGCATCATCTGTATCGGAACTGTCGGCCTGTTGATTCTTTTTGGCCGACCGCTTTTTTGAGGAAGTGTTCCCCGTAAGTTTTTTGACATAAGTGTCAAGATCACCTTGCTCAGCCAAGCGGTCTAGGTACCGCATGAGACTGATGCAGTCATTGGTGTGATGACCAACGTCATCATGATAAGCACAGATTTTGTCTTGGTTCCGGTTGTTTGCAGAACCCTTCATGGGGAGCGGCTTCTCAATTGAGAACCGTCCCTTTATTTCTTTTAGGATAAACTGGTTATCCTTGTTAAACACATACTTTGGGGAGTATGGTTTGAATTCTTTTTTCTTTTTCTGGGCCGGCTGTTTAGAGGAATCAGCCGCCCAGACCTCTTTTCTTTTCTCATCTTTATTAGACGACTGTTTCTGTCGTCCCTCTCTTTTGTCGAACCTTTTCCCGTCCGACTGTTTTATCGTACACAGATCAGTCGCCTGTATATAGGCTTCTGCTTCAATCAAGGCCTCTTGAAGAGTCGCCACCCTTTTTCGAACTAAATCAAATTTGAAGGTAGACCCGTCTTTGAGACCTCTAAAAAAGTCAGTATAAGCTACCTCATCCGGTAACCCTTGAATCTGTATTCTCATCAGGTTGAACCGCCTGATGTAAGAACGAAGCCCCTCCTTCTCGCCCTGCTGAATTGTTCCCAAATCAAGGGTCGTTTTCTTCGCAGGGATGTTCATAGAGAAGTTGGAGGCAAATAAGTAAGCAAGCGTCCTGAAGCTGTTTACACAACCAGTCGGCAGGTTGTCGAACCATTGCTGTGCGATTCCCTTGAGAGTCGCTGGGAAACACTTGCACCAAGTGGGATCATCCAACCCTTGAAGGTACATCAGGTTGGTGAATGCCATCAGATGGTCTTCTGGATTAGTAGTGCCGTCATAGGCGCCTACTAGTACATTTTTTACTTTGGCCGGCTGAGCGACTTCAGTAATTTCCTTGGAGAAGGCCGACGGCTGTTCACCAAGTCTAAGCAGCCGTAGCTGCCAGTCCATATGTTGGACGTTTTTTGCTGCAGGTCCACCAAATGGAGGTGGCTGCATAAAGTACTGTTGTTGCGGCACAAATGGTAAGTTTGGTACCGCCTGGGCACTATGAAAGCCGGACTGACGGGAGGTGCCGCCTGACTGACTCTCATGGTACGACTGACTATGCCTCATCGAGGCATTTCGCAAACTGTCTTGAAAATTTGAAGTAGAAGCCGACTCTGACAATCGGTCACTCTTCTTCTGCTCTAGCAGTAGCCGAGCATCTGTGAACGTTTGCTTTGACCCGTCCGCCTGAATATGACGAACCGGTTTCCTATTTCCCGTAGGATAACGGAATTTTGTGAAATCAAGAGCAAGTGGCTCCCGCTTCTTGGATTTAGGATGAGGAGTCGCCTCTCGCCCTTGAACTGGCTTCCTCTTCAGTGAAGTGGAAGGTTTTTTGGCCGACTGCTCTTTGACTGAAGCAGGCGGCCTTTTGTTGATCAACTCTTGAATCTCTCCCTTGAAGTCCCTCATGAAGGTCATGAGTTCGTTCCTTGTGATGGGAGCAGACTCATCAGTCGGCTGTTGCCGAGCAGGCGGTGCGCCTGCTGGCTCGCTTCCTGTTTGAAGATGCTCCCGTTCCCTCCTTTCGGTATGATGGGTACGTCGGGCCCTTAGGGTCCCGTCTGGAGTTGTATGAGTTTCCACTTCAAATTCACTTTCGGTATCATGGTCCGACTAAACTTGAGGGTCGTTTAGGGGACGCCTCTCTTCAGGAGTCGGTACAGACTTGGATGCCATCTCTGAAGTACTCTCCCCACAGACGGCGCCAAATGTTTCGGGGTTTTCTGATGTCCTGCGGGAGAGTTACAATTCCGAGACTGGAACCGGACGCCTGTACTTGCAAAATAACGGAGACTCCTGAGAGCTCCGCCTCCAACGGTCAAGTTAGTACCTGATTAAGGAGTAATTAATACGGAAATTAAAGTAATAAGATCTCTCTAGGTGAGAGTGTTTAATGTTGGTAATCTGCGTCGTTAGCGAGATTAGCCGGTTATTAGTGTTCCGTAA
Organism: Chenopodium quinoa; assembly: GCF_001683475.1. NCBI lineage: Eukaryota > Viridiplantae > Streptophyta > Magnoliopsida > Caryophyllales > Amaranthaceae > Chenopodium > Chenopodium quinoa. Next base: position 8,771 of record NW_018744269.1, read on the forward strand.
TGTTTCTGTTCTTCTCTTGATTTCTTGATCTCCTCTTCACTGCTTAATTAATGAGGATTAATTAAGTATTTATAGCCTTGAGAAGCGTGCCACTCTCTAGGTTTAGGGTAAACCTAGGGCTGACCGGGCCTCTAGACAGGATTGGGCCTTGTTGGCCGGTTTTCCCATTTGGCATGGGTGGACACGTGGCGTGTCTCAATTGGTCCGTGGAGGACGTATCTGTGATTGACACGTGGCAGGCTCCTATTGGCCTTCGTGAAGGACACGTGGCGGAACCTGGTTGGTCCACTTGTCAGACGGTGATTGGTGGATAAAAATCCCCTAATCACTCGTGGTGCGCTGGCTGATGCTTGCTGCCCTGCTGCCCAGCAGCATGCTTCGCAAGCCAGCCCAGCCACCCCACGCACCCCAGCAATGCATCCCAGCTATTTCGGGGTTTTCTGATGTCCTGCGGGAGAGTTACAATTCCGAGACTGGAACCAGACGCCTGTACCTGCAAAACAACGGAGACTCCTGGTGGTGGGAGCTCCGCCTCCAACGGTCAAGTTAGTACTTGATTAAGGAGTAATTAATGCGAAAATTAAAGTGATTGGGTCTGTCTAGGTGAGAGTGTTAAATGTGAGTTTTTAGCGTAATCTGCTTTGTTAGCGTGATCAGCCTATTATCTCTGTGTAATCCCCCTTAATGAGGATTAAGGGAGGTATTTATAACCTTGGGAAACGTGCCAATCCTAGGTTTAGGTTAACCTAGGGCTGATTGGGCTTCCCTCGGAAGTTGGGCCTGGGTGGCCGTTTTCTCCATTAGGCATGGAGTATGCCACGTGTCATGACATAATAGGTCCAAGGTGGACGAATAAGCGCGTGCCATGTGGCAAGCCCTGACAGTTCCAACTGGGGGACACTTGGCAGGACCTGATTGGCCCACGTGGCGCATTCCGATTGGTGGGAGAAAAATCCCCTAATCACCAGCCACACACACATAGTGCATAGCAGCATTCAAGGCTTGCCCTTGTGCGCACCACAGGCAGCCACATGTGGGCTGCTAGGCAGCCCGACTAGCCTTGGTGGCACTTGGGTGTGTTGCCTTGATTTGCGTGCTATGACTCGGGATTTTAATCCTGATTTACGTGTGACATGAATTAATTCCAAATTATATTTTAGAATTAATTTTAGGGAAAATAAAATAAAACAACCATTAAGTCTAACTTAAAAAATTTTATTTTAATTGGTGCACAAGCATAAATTTATCCAAAATTTTAAATTTTGAACAAAATTAGGTCAAACATTATGCTTAAAATAAAATGAGCTATGTCCAAAATTAATCTTGCCAATATGCAAATTAATAATGGATTTGACAAAAGGGAGTTGGAAAAATAAATTAACCATCCAATGATAAAAATACCAAGATTACATCTTCTAATATGAAGATTAATCAAATTTTACTCACAAGTAATTGAACATAATGGATTTTAATCAACCAAAACATGAAAAAATCCAAACTTTGTTCAACATGGAATTTAGGGTTAGGGTTCCAATCATTTAAACACTTAAAGATTAGAACTTTAACAATACTTGGGAACTTAAGATACAAGATCACAACAAGTTTTCACACCTTATTGCAAATTTGCAAAATTGTGAAAAACAAGTTTATGTGATAAATTGGTATGTCAACTTAAGCACTAATAAACACTCCATTATTATGCTCAAGGATATTTTAAAATCAGTAGATTAGTGATGTAAATGTGCATTTAATCTAACCTTGTAATGCTTGCATTAATCAAGACTTAAAAAGAATTAAAACTTTCGTTGAAAAACGAAAAACCCCAGAAAAATTGGGTTTCTGGTTCGAATTTGCCTTCTGGAAAATCCTATGAAGGGTTGAAACAGTTCTAGAATGTCGATTCCACCCAAAAATCACTATTTTGAGCCAAAATCTGGGTTCGACAACCAAATCGATAATAAAATCGAGTATTAAAAAATAATTAAAACGAGCATCTAATCTAATTAGATGAACATGAACCAGAAAAATAAATTCTTTAAAACACCTTAATTAAACAATAATTGCAAAAATTAAATGGAGCGTGGCTCCGATACAGTTGTGGGGTTTCGTAGTGACTCGACACTACGCGGAAGGAAACCCACCAAGACCCGCCCCTTAATTAAAGCAATTAAACAAACATAAAAAACTTAATCAAACAAGATTAAGGACAAGAATTATACCTTTGACGCGTGCTTCACTCCTAAAGAGCTCTTACTTCAAAATCCCGAAAAGACGAGATCTCCGACGGATCGTACCCTCGACCCGACCCGAGCGTCCTAAGTCTTGAAGGTTAGTCAAGACCCGGACAAAATAACTATGAGTTTTACGAATCAAAGGTTTACTCTTTTCTTAGAGTTGCCTTTTTAATTCCACTCAAGGTTGTTTTAAATCCCAATACCAAGCTTGGTATTTATAGGGAAATGATCCCTTGATTTTTCATCCTCCACCAATGTGGGAGAATGTATTTTGCTAATTAATTTATTTCTAAAATAAATTATTAAACAAAACTAATCACAATGCAACAAGTGTCAAATAAAGAGAGAAGGTTAGGTGAGGACCATGAACCTTGGGGGGGGACCATTGCCTTGATCCCCAAGGCATGCTCTAAGCCAATTGGTCCCCACTCCCTCAAACCGCCACATACAAGGGGCATGCTTGGCTGCTGCCACCTAGCACGCCAGCTAGCATGGTGCTGGCCAGCCCAGCCAGCTAGCATGGTGCTGCCCAGCAGCCTCGCATGCCTGGTGCTAGGCCATGCTAGGCGCTGGTGCTGGCCAGTGCTAGGCACTGCTGCTGCTCGCAGCCTAGCACTGCCTATCGCACCATGCACACTCTCTCTCTCTCGCATCGCATCGCTAGCACAGCCAGCATGCGTGGTGCTAGCGAGCCACGCATGCTGGCCGCACTGACCCTCGCATCATGCGCACACGCCTCCTGCCCACACGCACTGGCTGGTCGCATATGTGCAAGCCTTGCACCTCGCATCACGCACCAGCCATGCGCCATGCACCACGCACACGCACCAGCCCACACGCATCAGTGCGCCTGTGGTGCGAGGCTGCTTGTGCGAGTCCTAGCATCAAGCTGGCGCACAGCCTCTCGCATGTGCTGCGATGCTTGGTGCTGCCATGCGAAGGCTAGCACACAAGCATACGCACATGGCGCGCCACTTCCAGGCAGCCAACCATGCCAGCACTTAGTGCTTGCGATGGTGCTGCCAAGCCAGGCACGCATGCACGCAGCACCTAGTGCTTGCCATGGTGTGCCTGGTGCGGCCATTGCCTGCGATAGGCGCCATATGCACCCAGGCACTATGCTAGCATGCTTGCTAGCTGCTATGGGCTGCCTGGTGCCTGTGTGGCTTGCGATAGCTGCCATGCGCACCCAGGCACCCATGCTAGCATGTTGCTAGCTTGCGATGGGCTGCCAGGGCGCGCCTAGGCTATGATGGTGCCTAGCACACCATGGTGCGCCTAGCACACACATGGTCCACCTAGGCATGCTATGAGCTAGCCTAGCCTAGCTACGGCTACGCTCATACTTGTTGCTTGTGATTTTGCGACGCTCGGTATCGACGCCCTAGGCTCGATTTCCGACGTCTGTATTTGTAAAACGTTGTCGACTCATTAAATCCTTTCGGATTAGTTCGACGTCTCGGATCGGAGATTCGATTGGGTTCGACCCGAAGGGTTAAGTTCAGATTAAGCTGTAATATCAATTGTACGTTGATATTACTGATCGGAAGCGGCCTCCACCTAGGCATTCCGATCACTTGATCCTTACTAAAGAATTAGTTTTGTAATAATTCTGAACCCTCTATCGGAATAATACACTTGATGGAAGGACACCATTCCTTTCACTTGGAGCACCCGAACAATATGCCTCTCAAAGTGGGATCTTAGCCCCCACCACTCAAGCAAACAATTTCGAGATAAAGCCTAATTTCATTTCAATGATAGAGAAGAGGCAATTTACCGGTGGGAAATTTGAGAATCCCCATGAGCATCTCAAAGAGTTTCTCAAGTATTGTGACACTATTAAGATCAACGGAGTCTCCCAAGAGTACATAAGATTGAAGATGTTCTCGTTCTCACTCATAAGAGCGGCGAAACATTGGTTGAACAAGGATGTTCCCCCCGGTTCCCTCACAACTTGGAATGAGGTAACTACGACGTTGCTAGGAAGGTTTTACAATCACAAGAAAACCGCCAAGGCTCGCTCAAAGATTCAAAGTTTCTGCCAAAGAGGTGGAGAGTCTGTTTGTGAGGCATGGGAGAGATTCAAAGAGTTACAAAGGAAATGCCCACACCATTGGATTCCTAATTGGCAAGTTCTCCAAACATTGTACGGAGGACTCTCCCCTCAAAGCAAGACTAGCCTTGATGCTGGAGCCGGAGGCCCAATCATGAACAAAAGGGAAGATGAAGTTGAGAGTATCATAGAAGATGTTGTGCGCAATTATGAGGATTGGTACGAAGGTGAGAGGGAAGCCACCACTTCTAGCAAAGAAACGGTACAATCCGTCGAGCAAACCAATGCCATCACAAATCTTTCCAACCAAATGGCAAAGATGGCGAAACAAATGGAGGAGTTCATGAAATCAAGTTCTCAAAATACTTCCTCCCCTTCTCCCAAGGGAGGCCATGGTATGAATCCTTCTACTTCTTCTCCCTCCAATTACAATGCCATGCCTCCCGGTTATATGTTTTGTGATATAAGTGGAGGCTATGATCATAATTCTCAATAATGTATGTCCATAAGTGAAGGTCCCCCTCCCCATGAAAATGATGATAATGTTGAAGATGTTAATGCCATGAATTTTGTGCCCCGTGAGGGAAATGCTGGATTGCGGCCAAATTAGAATCAAAACCTAAACCGTGGTTGGAATCAAAACCAAGGTTGGAATCAAAATTAATGGAATCAAAGTGGTGGTGGTTATGATAACTAAGGCCAAGGTAGGGGAAGCTCTTCCAATTATAATGGAAGAAGTTACTCAAACCAAAGGCCTAATTGGAATCAAAACCAACATCACTATTCCAACAACCAACAACGTTTTAATTCCAATCAGGGTTCCGGGGGTAATAGACCTCAAAATGCTTCTACTTTCTCAAAAAAATAGTAGACCCCCCGGTTTAGACCAAGTAAGGCCCCATTCTCTAATTCCCCATACTCAACCCCTCCAAATAGAAGCCCCTCCGGATCCTAGGATGACTATGCTTCAAAATTTCATTAAAAATCAAGAAAACCATAATAAGAGTCAAGAGGAAGAAAAGAAACAAATCAAGGCACACATGAAAATTCTTGAGACCCAAATCTCTCAAATTTCTCAACCAAGTTCTTCATCCTCCCCTTCTTCATCTTCTTCTTTACATAGCCAAGGTGTCAACCCCAAGTCTATGTATGCCATTACTACTAGAAGTGGGAAGATCCTTGAGAGTGATTTAAATGTTGAGTAGAGTTCCGATATGAGGATAGGACTTGAGGTTGAGGATGAGTCATCAAGAGAGAGTGAGGTTCTAGAGGGAAGTGCCAAAAATAATGAGAGGGGTGAGAAAGAGAAAGAGAAGGAACCCGAAAAGGAGAGCACCAAAGATCAAACACCTTTATCCCTTAATCTCCAACCTAGGAATGAGAGGTTGTCTTTTCCCCAAAGATTTGCTAGGTCTAGGCTTGATGTCCAATTCGGAAATTTTTAGATGTAGTAAAGAGCTTGCATGTTTCTATACCCTTTGTAGATGCTATGAAAGAGATGTCACACTACTAAAAGACCTCTTGAATGGAAGGAGAGAAATCGAAACCGTTAGCCTAACCGCAAATTGTAGTGCTATTCTCTCTAGTAAGCTACCAACCAAATTGCAAGATCCCAGTAGTTTTTCTATCCCTTGTTCTATCAATGAGGTTCATTTGGGGAAGGCTTTGTGTGATCTAGATGCTACTGTGAGTTTAATGCCCTTCTCGGTCTACCAAAAGCTAAATGTGGGAAGTCTTTCACCTACAAACATCACCCTCTAACTTGCAGATAGGTCCACAAAATTGCCTATAGGGAAATTAAAGGACATACCCCTTAGAGTTGGTAAGTTAACTTTTCAAGTGGAGTTTTATGTTCTTGAGATGGATGAAGATGAAAGAATTCCTATAATCTTGGGTAGGCCATTCCTAGCTATTTCTAAAGCTATTATTGATGTCAAAGAAGGTAATATGACCTTGAAGGTTGACAATGATTCTATCGAATTTGATTTGAATAAGGTAATGAGATAACCTTCCTCTAGTAATGAATGCTTTAGAATAGATACAATTGAAAACTTGATGAATGAGTTTAGATACCCTCATATGCATGCTTCTAATGATCTACTTGAGAATGTTTTGTTGAATGAGAATGAGGTAGGTGATCAAAAGGAGATGCAATTATATGAGGAAATGCTTGATGAGAAAGAGGAGACAACCCCCGACCAAGAGATGCTCCAAAAATATGAAGTCTTCCAAGTAGAAGAGGTATGTCTACCTTCGGGCTTGAGGTATGTCTTTTTGGATACTAATGATACTTTTCCAGTCATTATCAATGCTAACCTCACGGAAGAGAAAACCTCCTCATTGCTTAATGTTTTGAAAAAGCATAGGAAGGCTTTGGGTTATACTTTTGATGATCTCAAGGGTATAAGCCCCTCCCTATGCATGCATAAAATCGATTTAGAGGAGGGTGCTAGGCCGTGTAGGCAACGGCAAAGGAAACTTAATCCTCCCATGCAAGAGGTCGTGAGAAAGGAAGTTTCCAAGCTACTTGAAGCGGGGATCATCTATCCAATCGCTCATAGTGATTGGGTGTCCCCGGTTCAAGTAGTGCCGAAAAAGGGAGGTATGACGGTAATAGTCAATGATAAGCAACAATTGGTCCCAACTCGGCTTGTTACGGGTTGGTGTATGTGTATTGATTACCGCCAATTGAATGCCAATACTTCCAAAGACCATTTTCCATTACCGTTTATCGACCAAATGCTTGAGAGGCTTACAAAGCATGCCTTTTATTGATTTCTTGATGGTTATTTGGGATTCTTCCAAATCCCAATTGACCCAAAAGATCAAGAAAAGACCACTTTCACTTGTCCCTACGGTACTTTTGCTTACTGTAGGATGCCTTTTGGTATTTGTAATGCCCCAGCTACTTTCCAAAGATGCATGATGTCAATGTTTAGTGAAATGATCGAGGAAGAAATGGAAGTTTTTATGGATGACTTTTCCGTTGGTGGAGGCACATATGAGAAGTGCCTAATGAATTTATCTCGTTGTTTAGAAAGGTGTGAGAGTGCCAACTTGGTGTTCAATTGGGAGAAAGGCCACTTGATGGTGGAAAATGGCATTGTTCTTGGCCATAAAATCTCCCAAGCAGGCATCGAAGTTGATGGTGCAAAGGTTGATGTGATTGAGAAGCTTCCTCCTCCCACAAATGTGAGAGAAGTGAGGTCCTTCCTTGGTCATGCCGGCTTTTACCGCCGCTTCATCAAAGATTTCTCTTTGATTGCTAAGCCCTCACATCTCTCTAGCAACAGGATAAAAAATTTGTATTTGACGAAGCTTGTCATGAGTCATTTTGTAAGTTGAAAAAGGCTCTTTGCACCGCCCCCATAGTCCAAGGACCGGATTGGTCTTTACCATTCAAGCTAATGTGTGATGCAAGCGACGAAGCCATTAGATCGGTTCTAGGACAAAGAAAGGTTGGGAAACTTCACGTTATATACTATTTGTCCAAGACTCTCAATGATGCTCAACGGAATTATACAACTACCGAAAAAGAGTTCTTGGCGATTATTTACTCATTTGAGAAGTTTAGAACCTACCTCATTGGTTCTAGGACAATAGTGTATACTGATCACTCGGCTCTCAAATATTTGATAAGCAAGAAGGAGGCCAAACCGAGGTTGTTGAGATGGGTCTTGGTCCTTCAAGACTTTGATTACGAAATGAGAGATAAGAAGGGAGCCGAGAACGTGGTGGAGGACCACCTTTCTAGGTTGGGAGGTGCAAGAATACATGAAAACGGTTTTCCAATTGAAGATGCCCTAATGGATGATGTCTTATATGCTCTTGAGGCAAAATCGGAGCCTTGGTATGCGAATATTGTGAACTACTTGGCTTGTAGTGCCATACCTCCGAATTTCACTCCTCAACAACATCGAAGGCTCAAGCATGAAGCAAAGAAGTATATATGGGATGACCCCATGTTGCTGAAGAGAGGGGTGGATGGTTTTGAGAAGATGTGTTCATAATGAAACGTTCCAAGATGTTCTCTCAATGTGCAACTCATCCCGTTTTGGTGGTCATATGAGTGCTCAAAAGACCGCTTCCAAGGTTTTGCAATGCATGCCCTTTTGGCCCTCTCTATTCAAAGATGATTGGCAATTTGTTAAGACTTGTGATAGGTTCCAAAGGACGGGGAACATATCAAGGCGTGATGAGATGCCCCAAAATCCGATTCTTGATGTTTGGGCAATTGACTTCATGGGCCCCTTCATCTCATCCCAAGGAAACCGACTCATTCTAGTTGCCGTTCATTATGTTTCCAAGTGAGCGAAATCCGTGGCATCTCCCACCAACGACTCAAAGGTGGTCAACAATTTGTTCAAGAAAGTCATCTTCCCAGGATTCGGTGTTACTAAGGCAATCATAAGTGATGGAGGTTCACACTTCAAGCACCATACATTCAACAATCTTCTTTCAAAGTATGGTGTATCGCACAAGCGAGGCCTTGCTTACCACCCCCAAACAAGTGGTCAAGCGGAGGTCACAAATAGGGAGTTGAAAGTCATCTTGGAGAAGACCGTTGCTAGAACAAGGAAGGATTGGTCTAGTAAGCTCATTGATTCATTGTGGGCATATAGGACCGCCTTCAAGACTCCAATAGGGACTACCCCCTATAAGCTTGTTTATGGGAAGAATTTCCATTTACCCGTAGAAATGGAGCACCGAACGCATTGGGCAGTCAAGCAAATCAACTTTGATCTCCATAGTGCGGGTGAGCAAAGACTTCTAGAGCTTCATGAGTTGGAAGAGTTTAGAATGAACGCCTAGATAGTGCAAGCCTCTACAAAGCAAGAACCAAGGCATGGCACAACGCTCAAATTTCCAAGAAGGAATTTGTGGAAGAACAAAAGGTCCTACTCTACAATTCAAGACTCAAGCTCTTCCCCGGGAAATTGAGGTCTAGATGGAGCGGTCCATTTCAAGTATCCAAAGTCTTTCCTTATGGCTTAGTTAAGGTATTCAATGACAAGTACCCTCCATTCAAAGTAAATGGGCACCGTCTCAAGCCATACTATGAGGGTCAACTAATCGAGAAGCCGAAAAATTTATCGCTCATTGATGTTTTCAAATCACCATGATTCTTTTGTGAAGGGCGTCAAGCTAATGACGTTAAAGAAGCGCTTACGGGAGGCAACCCGGTTTCTAACTTTTTATTTATCTATTTTATTTCCCTTGCGCACTTGAACTAATCCACCTAACACTTTTCTTAATCAATTGTGATGTAGGTGTGATTGTGTGTATGTCCTTAGGAAAGAGAGATAAGAGTTGAAGCAAAATGAGAAAAAAAAAGACAAAGAGCTAGTAGTAGGTGGTCGAATAAAGACCAAAGACAGAGAGCCAGCGCGATTTGGACGCGGCAGAGGAGCGAGCGAGTAGAGAAAGGCGCGGGCGCACGTCAAATAGGCGCGAGCGCTCAAGTTCTTGGGTCACAAATTGCCTTCATTCCAGAACGTAGGAGCGATTTTGTCGCGCCATAAGAGCAGTTCGCGTCATCAAAGGAGCGCAGGCGAGCCTGACACTGTCGCGAGCGCGCCATCTGCTTGGTCTAAAAGGTCTTCGATTCCAGAAAGAAGGAGCGATTTTGTCGCGACTAAAGAGCGGCCCGCGATATAAGAGAGGCGCGGGCGCGCTTAATCAGGGCGCGAGCGCGTTAACAGTTTGGTCTAAATTCCAGGGAGTTGGAGCGATTTTGTCGCGATTTAGGAGCGGTCCACGTATACGCTGAGGCGCGGGCGCGCCTGTATTTTTAGCGGGCGCGCCTTTCTGGGTTTTAGAAAAAAAAATACGGCTTCGTCTCTTAATTCCTCACAAACTCCCTCAACCCTCAAAAACATAACCCACCTCCCTCATAACCTTTCTCTCTCTTCACGGCCGCTCCTCACCACCCATACTCAAGATTTGTTGCCATCATCTTCTACCATCCTCATAAATCAATCATCCTCAAAGCTTCAATCATTCATCATCATCACCGTTTGTTCATCACCAAAGAAAGCAAATAAGCATCCTCAACACCAACTGATTAGTGGGATTTTCCCTCTAATCACCCCTCGCCATGTGGACCAATCAGGTCCTGACAAGTGTCACTCAGCTGGACTTATTAGAAACTGCCACATGGCACGCTTCAGCTGGTCCACCATGGACTTCCTATGCTATGCCATGTGGCCCTTCAGCCTTGCCTAAACAGGTAGCAGATTGGGCCCAAATCCCAAGAAAGCCTTGTCAGGCCTAGAGTTGGATAAAAACCCTAGAACTTGGCACGCTTCCCAATTCTATAAATACTGTCATAAATGCTCATTTATGACAGAACCTGTTCACAAGAAACACAAAAATGCACAAATCCCAAGACAATCACACACCACTTGGTACCGCCTGTTAGACCCGTCCTAGCATCCGACACCTATTTACATTCCGCATTACAACTCCTTCATTTGCTAACTTGATCGTTGGAGGCGGAGCTCCCTACCCAAGGGGTCTCCGTTATCTTGCAGGTACAGGTGCGTGGTTCCAGCCTTGAAGTTTTAACTCTCCCAAGGGACACAGAAAACCCCAAAACATTTAGGTGCCGTCTGTGGGGAGAGTACCTTTGAGATGGTGTCACAATCTTTACCGAATCCAGAATAGAGGCGTCTAGAGGACGATCCTCAAGTCTACTCAGACCATGATACTAAGAATGAGGTTGAGGTTGAAACACACACTAGGCGCACAACCTTAGACGGGTCCTTGAGGGCTCGACGCACTACCCCTCGTGAAAGGAGCCAACAGTAGTCTGAGTCAGCCTCCACTTCTGATTTTATTGACAGTGTACAAAACACTTCTATGAATCATTCAAGGTCAAACTATGAGATCCGGACAGGCAGTGCACACTCCGGTTCTAGCTCTCATCAACAACAGTCGGCACCATATGTCACTCAGACGCCATATGTGCCGCAAACTCACTACCATTTGCCACCTCCTCCTTTTGGAGGTCAGACAGCTAAGAATGTCAAGCCTTTAGACTGGCAGTTACGATTGCTTCAACTTGGAGAACAGCCAACCACCTTCTCCAAGGAAATTTTACAAGCCGCCCAGCCGGCTAAAGTGAAAAATGTGTTAGTAGGCGCCTATGATGGCACCACTAACCCAAAGGATCACCTGATGGCATTCACCAATCTAATGTACCTTCAAGGATTGGACGATGCCACATGCTGTAGATGTTTTCCTACCACTCTGAAGGGAGTCGCCCAACAGTGGTTCGGTAACCTGCCGGCCGGCTGTGTTAACAACTTCAGAACATTGGCTTATTTGTTTGCATCAAACTTTTCCATGAATATACCTGCCAAGAAGACGACTCTTGATCTAGGAGTTGTCCAGCAGGGAGAAAAGGAGGGATTACGCTCCTACATAAAGAGATTCAATCTGATGAGGATACAAATACCCAACCTGCCGGATGAAGTAGCCTATACTGATTTCTTCAAGGGATTGAAAGACGGGTCGAACTTCAAATTCGATTTAGTCAGAAAAAGTGTGGCTACTCTCCAAGAGGCAATGATGGAGGCCGAGACCTACATACAGGTAGTCGACCTGTGTCACATGAGAAAGCAAGGGGACCAGAAGAGGTCCGAGAAAAAGGAGGGTCGTCCACAGAAGTCGGCCCCAAAGGAAGAGAAAAAGAGAAAAGATGTTTGGATGGCCGACTCCACGAATCAGCTGTCCAGTAAGAAGAGAAAGGAATTCACTCCTTCCTCCCCCAAGTATGAGTTCAACAATGATAATCATACCATTTTCAAAGAATTTAAGGGTCGATTCTCACTTGATAAGCTGGCACCTATGAAGGGTGATCCTAGCAAGCGCAACCAAGGCAAGCACTGCCATTTTCATGATGACGTTGGGCATGAGACTAACGAATGCATCAGTCTTAAGCGTCTGCTAGATCAGTTGGCTGAAAAAGGTGATCTGGACTCTTATGTCGGCCAGGCAAAAGAGGCAGAAATCGGCCGACAGCTCTGACACTGATGAAGCTGCCATCTATACAATAGCAGGCGACTATGCAGGGGGAGGCGTGACTGTTCGGGGAAATAAGGATAACATCAGACAACTGGATGTTAACTCTGTTAATCAGGGTGAGACCTCTGGTACCTCGTTTCCTGAGGTTATTATTCTGAGAAAGATTCGGGTGGTGTTCGACGGCCGCATGACGACCCAATTGTCATCGAGTGTAAGGTGACAAATCAAAGAGTCGGCAGGATACTTATTGATACAGGAAGTTTGTCGGACCTCATCAGTCATAAGTGCTTGATCAAGCTCAAGTACAGGCCTTAGAGTATACAGCCTGTCTCCCATCCTCTCATAGGATTTGGAGGGGGAGTCGTCCATCCGATTGGTCAAGTTGACTTGCCCGTCCGTCTGGGTGAGAGAGGTGAGGGCCGCCACATGGTCATTCGTTTCCTGGTTGTGGAAGAGCTCACTGCCTACAACATGATCCTTGGGCGCCCCACCCTTAATGACTCTAAAGCAGTTATCATTCCATCCCTTATGTTGCTCAAGTTTGAGAAGGATGACAAAAAAGTCGGTTCCATAAGGGGGGACCAGAGAATGGCCAGAGAATGTTACCTCACTGACATCAAAACAACGGTAACTTCAGACGGCCCAACTGGCAAAGCCATAGAAGAAGCGTCTGCCCAAGAGGTAGGAGGCAGGAAGAGAAAAGCCTCCAAGACTGAGGTCAAGAAGAAGCATAAGAAATAGCAATCACTGGCTGAGGAGCGGCCGGATGAATTCCGCCCTTAGCCAGCTGGAGAGCACGTAGATGTCGCCCTCGATGACAGTCGTCCTGACCAAACTGTTAATGTGGGGACGACTGCTCTGACTGAACTTGGCAATGACCTTTGCCAACTGCTGAAAGAGTTCCAAGATATTTTTGAATTTGAGGTGCATGAGATGCCAGGTATTAGTCAAGACCTGGCGGTACACAAGCTAGCTGTCGACCCTAAAAAGAAGCCGGTACGACAGAAGAAAAGGTATCATGGTGAAGAAAGAAACCAGGCGGCCGCCACCGAGGTAAAGAAGTTACTTGATGCAGGATACATTCGGCAATGTTTCTACCCAGAATGGGTTGCAAATGTTGTGCTAGTCATAAATCCGAATGGTTCCTGGCGCATGTGTGTGGACTACACTGATTTAAACAAGGCATGTCCGAAAGACAACTATCCTTTGCCAAAGATCAACAACTTGGTCGACTCAACAGCCGGTCATTCCTTAATGAGCTTCATGGACGCCTACTCAGGCTTTCACCAGATCCCTCTGTGGAAAAAAGATCAAGAGAAAACTGCCTTTATCACAGAGCAAGGACTCTATTGTTACACGGTCATGCCGTTTGGTCTGAAGAACGCCCCGGCAACCTTCCAAAGAATGATAGACACTGTGTTTTTTGAACAAATTGGAAGAAATGTGGAGGCGTACATTGATGATATGATTGTAAAGTCAAAATTCCAAACAGACCAAGTGCCTCTACTTTTTCGAAGCAATTCAAAAGAAAGCAAAGTTTGAATGGGGGCCGGATGCTGAGTCGGCCTTCCAAAAGCTGAAAGAACACCTACACTCCCTGCCAAGGCTAGTTAGCCCTTTGCCAAAAGAAGTACTTTACATGTATCTCGCAGTATCAGATCATGCTTTAAGTGTCGTTCTCTTAGCTGAAAGAGACGGCTGCAAACTCCCAGTTTACTTTGTCAGTCATGTCTTGAAAAATGCAGAGTTGAGGTACCCACTGGTGGAGAAATTTGGACTCGCCCTGTACATGGCAGTGAAGAAATTGAAGCCTTATTTCCTGGCACATCCGGTGGTCATATACACAGACCAACCAATCAAACGACCCCTAACGACCATGGAGTCGTCAGGACGGATGATAAAGTGGGCAATTGAGATCCAAAGCCTTGAGGTCACGTTCGAGCCCAGAAAAGCTGTGAAAGGGCAAGCCTTTGCAGACATTATAGTTGAGATGACCCGGCCACCAGAATATGAAGAAATTGATCAACTCTGGAAAGTCTATGTTGATGGGAGTTCCACAGCAAATGGTTGTGGGGCAGGTATTGTATGTCAGTCGCCAGAAGACAACAGGTATGAATATGCGCTTCGTTTCAAGTTACAGGCGTCAAATAACGAAGCTCAATATGAAGCCCTTCTGGCTGGTATCCGCATGTGCAAAGCAGCCGGGGCAAGAAAGATAGCCGTCTGTTCTGATTCACAACTCATAGTCAGCCAGTACAATGGGGATTATGAAGCTACTCATCCGGCTATGGTCAAGTACCTAGAGGCAGTGAAACAGGAGACAAGCTCGCTTGAAGATTTCCAAGTAACTCAGGTCCCAAGGTCTGAGAATAACAAGGCGGACGCCTTGTCCAAACTGGCATCCTCGGCCTCATGCCACACCCCTAGAACTGTATTTTGGGAAGTAATGGAAAAACGGAGTATTGAGGAAAACAACATTGCAATCCGATATAAGTTCAATATGGATGGACCCAATTAGGGCATACCTAACAGACGACACCTTGCCAGATGATAATCATCAGGCGGCCCCACTGAAAAAGCGAGCGTCCAGTTTTGAAATGATAAAGAGGGAACTCTACAAGAGAGGGTGCCTTTAACCCTTCTTGAAATGTGTTACCCCAGAGAAAGGGCGAGAGGTCCTAGAAGACCTGCACTCTGGATATTACGCCTCTCACATAGGCGGTAGGTCGCTTGCTCAAAGAGTGAGGCGGCAAGGGTACTTATAGCCGACTCTGGAGGCAGACGCCATGGATCTGGTTAAAAAGTGTGACAAGTGCCAGAGGTTTGGCAAATTGATTCATCGTCCAGCTACAGATCTAACAGCTATCCACAGCCCAATTCCATTTGCCAAGTAGGGCATGGATATTCTGGGACCCTATACGCCTGCATCAGGCGGCAGAAGGTACATCCTGGTAGTAGTCGACTACTTCACCAAATGGGTGGAGGCCGAGGCAGTCAGGGGCATCAAGACCAAGGATGTAATCTCCTTCATTTGGAGAAATGTGATCACTCGTTTTGGGGTTCCTATCTCCATGGTTTTTGACAATGGTCCCCAGTTTGAGACGCATGTTATCAAAACTTGGTCGAGAGATCAAGACATTGCCTACTGCTTTGCATCAGTTGGACGGACGCAAGCAAACGGCCAGGTCGAAGCATTTAACAAAATCATCTCAGACAGTATAAAGAAGAAGATTGAAAAAGCAGGCGGCCTATGGGCAGACGAACTGCCACATGTTCTTTGGGCCATAAGGACGACTGAAAAAGGAGCGACTGGAGAAACACCTTTCCTCCTAACATATTGGGCAGAAGATGTCCTACCCATTGAGCACTATGAGCCGACTCTCCGAGTTATGATCTATAGTGAAGATGCAAATTGGGAAGCAATGCGCCTGGCATTGGATTCCCTCCCAGAACGTAGGGGCAATGCTGCCCTACGCCATGAAATATACCGCCTGAGAACAACTCGAATCTACAACAGAAGAGTACACAAGCGCCCACTCAAAGTAGGGGACTTTGTACTAAGGAAGATGGAATCAGTCGGCAGGGCCAACGAGTTGGGAAAGGTAACTCCTAACTGGGAAGGACCCTACCGAATCTATGAGGAGGTCAGGGAAGGCACCTACCATCTGGAAACTCTAGAGGGCCGACCCCTGCCTAGGACTTGGAATGTAGACAATCTAAAAAAATATTACTTTTGATGTAATTATTTAAAGTTTATTAATGAAAGTTTCAAGTTTACCATCTTTTCATATGTTTCAAAAAGGACTACACTCCGTCTGTCCCAAGACAGACGGATACCCTCCAACACATATTTACTAAAGGGCACGCCTGTTTTCCCACCATACGGCTAATCAACCCAGGCACCAAGCCGCTTGATTACGTTTAATTTTTAAATTAATATGACATGTCCCAATAAATAGCAGGCGTCCGACAACATGCCATTTAGATGAGATTCGTCGCAGAGAGCAGCTCCCATTTGGGTGGAATAATGCTTTATAAACTAGTTACATGGCCCCTATACGGTTGTCCCCAAGGACAACGTATCCGTTTTGAGACAAGGATAACTCAACACTTTCATAAGTGTTAGCAGTTGACATCTACGTCGGATAGCCGCCTGTATTACTTGGGATAAGTACAGGAGGCGCCCTCTGAGTTAATAGTCAACAAAAATTGACGAATCAAGGGGATTAGTTGGCTATTGGTGACTGATACCTCTACTACTCAGGAATAGGAGCAGCCACGATTGGTTAACATCATAGTAAAACCATAGTTGTTCTTCCATACTTGGTCTGGAATCCTAAAGGTTTGAGCAATCCGCCTGGTCTTTGGCAAAAAGGCACTCAAACAAACATTCCCACTAAGAAATACTAAATGAATCTGAACAATCTAGAAGGACCTCTCGGTGTCCGACTGGATGTGACAACGACTGATACACCCATCTGAATTGATAATCGTCCAAACAACAAGCATCCTACTATGTTTCTCGTAAACATACCAAGGAACTTACGACAATTGATAAAACAGCAGCTAGCCGACTGTTCTCTAAGAACTAGGCGACCCCTGTGACTAAGTGCATTTCACTCAAGACTGGTTATGTTTGCTACTGGGATCCGACTTTCTATGGCCGACTAGTTACTCTCTTTTCAAGAAGTAACCTAGTTGTCCAAGGGCAAGGGCAGTCGGCATCAGGGTCCAACAGTTTAGCTAAAAAGCTTAACATGGATACGCCATACAAGCGGCTATTAAGTCACGACATGCAAAATGTTTGGCAAATTCAACAAAAACAAAAGTCAAAAGACAACAGCATATGTAACAGCAAAAGACGACTCAACAGTCGTCAAATCATATCAAATTAAAGCCAGACAAGCTGGCAAAGTAAAGTTAAAACCAGACAAGCTGGAAAAATATTCAGAAGCCCCGGCCGGCTGGCCGGGTAAAGAGATACACAAATATACGGCACGCAGGCCGGATCAAGTTTGAATATAGAAAAGCTTAAACAGTTGGAGGGACCTCGGCTTCAGCATCTTCCTTCTCTTGTTGGGGAGGGGACACTTGATTGCTCTTAACAGTTTCCTGCTCCTGTTCAGGCGCCTTTTTTGAAGATTCCCCTTCAGCCCCAGCAACCGCCACTTCCTCTTTAGAAGAAGAAGAAGACTCGGACTCCTCCTGGCCGTCGTCTCCTCCCATGATCGCCTCGTCATGCTCTCGAGTGCAGGCGGAAAACTGGCTCCCCCATGTTAAGTAGTCGATGTCTGGGTAGAGGCGGTCCTAGGTCATTTTCATGATGGCGCTACAGTCTTCCATCATGTCAGCGACCAGGGCTTTCTTCTCCTCTTCAAACCTCGACTTATACTTTTGGGCCAGCTGCTTTTCGTGGTTGGTCAGGCGCTGTTTCAGGCGGGCGTTGCTGGTTTTCAGGCCCTCCGCCGCCTTCACAGCCTGTCATGGGCGTCGGCCTTCCCCTGGTTCTCGGAGACTTTGAGCTTGAGCTCCTTTATCTTTTCTTTGCCCGCCTCCAAGTCGTCCTTGACTTGCTGATTTGCAGCCGCCTATGCAAGCAATATGTCATGCGTCAAGACTTCATTTTGAAAAATAGAAAACATGGCCTTGTCCATGGTGGAGGCGGCGTGCTCTTTGGCAAACTTTACCTCTTTGTTCTTTTCTTTGATAGGCCGACGGAGACCATGCACCCGCAGTATCGACTAATCAAAAACAAAAGAATAGTCGGTCAGCTAAAGGATCGTCTCTCAAAATGAAGCACAGAGTTTGTGAGAACTTAAAGATACTTCGGCCAACATGGTAACGATGCCATCCAGGTTAAGGGTGCCGAACCCTCTAACCGTTTCCTTCTCCTGGGAAGGGACGGCCTACAACATAGTCTTTGCTATGGCAGCAATGTCTGGCCGAGGAAAATGAGCGCCTCCAAAAAGTGACGGATGGTTAATAGCCGACTGACAAAGTTAAAAAAATTTCCAAAGAATTCGTGAAAATAAAGTTACCATCAGACACCTTCTCCTTGTTCATTTCTGTAGGACGCCTGTCCTTTTCCTGTTGCTGTTTGGCCTTCTCCTTATTCTTCTCTAAGGGGAAGTAGGCAGCAGGGGACGACCCAGGTTTGGTCGCCCCATGCTTTCGAGGACGAAGAGGGGTGCTCGTGTCCCCTCCCGCCTGCTTCCTGGCCTTCTCAGGCGGCGGTTGAGGGGTCGACTAGTCCTACAAGAAAACATTAGTCAATCAGTAGGGTTTACTGAAAAACAAAAGACGAGGAGACTGGATTCAATCATGAAGTCTTACCCCAGCCGACTGATTGGCTGGCGAGTCCTCGGTTGGGCGCTTTCCCAAAACCGCCGAGCAGTACTGTGCTGCTGCCCTTTAGGCATTTCAATACTTAGCCCACAGGCGGCCAAGTACGTCCCATCATACAACTAATTGTATTTGGGAACATATTGTTAAGGAACAAAAACCTTCTTCCCAGATTTAGGGTCCGCCTGAATGTCAACCTTAAACAAGCCAGCGTCTAAAATCTCGCGCTTTGCCTTGGAAGGAACAGGCGGCAGGTCTTTGCCGGCTAGGAAGGGTGGATCCCTATTCCACCTGTTGTATTTGGCATTTTTGGCCTTGTCAGGGCAAGTGATAATGTAGAAGGTGGTCCGCCAGTCCTTCCACTTGTTCTCCTTACCCTGTGCCATGGCATATCCCCTATGGGATGTCAACTGATACCAGCCGGACCCCGTTTCTTTTGGAGTCCGACTGAGGTAATTCATTTGAGCAAACGCCTCGAAACTGGCGTCTACTTCATGCATTTTGCACCCGGCCACATAGCCGAGTATGTTGAACCAAGAATTGGGGGCCAGCTGCCACAGCCCAATCTGGTATCCGTCTAAAATGGCCTCGACGGCCGGGTGAAGAGGAAATCGAAGGTCGGCCTTAATAGCCGCCTCGTAACAACCAAAACACTAGTCCCCATAGTTGGAACCAGTCGGCCAAACTACAGTATCCTCTCTATCGGGGACCGACACTAAGTACTCGTCCCCCATTACATGCTTGGAGATGAACTCTCCAAATCTCTCCATCATAACCTTCCGCCTCCCTTCAGGCACATGGTGAAAATAAGGGGCGTAGAAGTCTCGGTAGTAAGCCATGGGCTTGGCCCAGTCCTCCCCCATTTTCGCACTCAAAGACTCTCTAGCTGTGTGAATTCTAGAGTATAGCTCTTCAGAGTCCAAAGAGTTCCGGCTCTCATTACTTGTGTCCGACTCGTCACTAGATTCGGACGAATCATTTGGCTCAGAAGGTCCAGCAGGATCCGCCTCCGCCTCAGAGGGCGACTCCCTAGAATCATTTACAGAAGGAGTCGTCTCTGCTTTAGAGGACGACTCCCCATGGTCATTCAAATTTGGGACTCCAGAAGTGCTTGGGGTACCAGATCTATTTTCAGGAAGGTCATAATGAATATAAGAGCCGTCTGAGTTAGTTATTCGGCCAGTAGTCCTGATTCTTTCCATGACATCCTACACAGACATGGAAACAGTCGGATGTTGTGCAAAGGACAAGGGTGGTCCTAGAAAAGTGGAGTCGGCACTCCTAGTCCTGGATTCAGCCGTCCCCTGTGACCGACTTATCAACAACCTAGGTCGTTGATGGGAGTGCGAACGGTCGTACATTCAACACTCAATCAAACACATTTATTAACAAACACCTTACAAACCAAGCATAATGACAAGTAAGAGTTCGGTCCACAAGGAACAGGATATGATTGCCAAAGATCTTTACACTTAAGCTAGCTCGAAGTCAATTGGTGAATAGGGGTTCGTCAAGAAGACAAACAAACTATGGTGCTAAATCAATGAATTAAAGATACTAGGGAATGAGATCCGCTCAACCAAGGCAAATAGGCAAACGGGGAGTAAAATAGACAAGATATAGCAAGGACTATATGTAAAATCAACCTCATGCAATTAGAAAACAACTCACACTACTAAACTTAGATTCCTCATTAGTTTAGCAATTGATGATACATAATCAAATTACAATAATTAATGACATACTCAATTTACACTTCCATGTTAAATTAGGCATATCATACTATCAAGCTCCTTAGTCAAGGGTAGCTAAACCTATCATGAGGAACTAACAAGCAATCTCATATAATCAATTTAATTGCAATACAAACATCAATGCTTCTCCCACATTTGCATAGTTAACCCAAAAAGGTCGAGCTTCACCCAACCCCTAGCAAGAAAACTACTCACAACTCATGTTTATCAACATGCAATCAAGAATTAGGGTTCTAAATACTTCAATAATTGGGGAAAAGTGGTTAACAATTGAAATAACTATCATTCAATAACAAATTACCAAGAACTAAGAAGATTTAAATAACATGCAAATACCAAATGAAATCTGAAATTAAAAGGAAGAAGATTGGAGAAATTACTAATTGAAGCTTCAAATGTTGAATACAAATTGCCCAACTTTGAGAATAATTCTTGAATTTCACTAATACAATGATTTGATTTGATGAAAACTAAGCTAAATTAATCCTAAGGAATGTTTCAAACTAAGGGAGGTTTCTGAAAACTAGGCTACTATCCTGCTTCTCCCGTCTTCTTTTAAACAACCTCAAAAGGACCTTAAATAGTCCGTACAAAATCGGCTGATATCGGGAAAAGGTCCGACCGAACTATGGGTAAGTTCGGTCGGACTCAGGGTAGGTTCGGTCGAACCATGTGTAGGTTCGGTCGAACCTCCCTGATCCTTGTTTGGTCGAACTTTTGAGGTTCGACCTCTCCTGCAAAATTGCTGAAAACAGGTTTGACACTGCCTTCACTGCACCCTGGAGGTTCGGTCGAACTTTTGAAAAGTTTGACCACACCAAGGTTCGACCGGACCTTTCAGAGGTTCGGCCACACCTCCTCTTGCACTTCCTTTTCTTGCTTCCTCTCCTTCCCTTTTTCCTCTCTTTCCTTTGTCCATGGCTTCCATGCTTGGCCAAGGGGCCTTCCACCGTGCATAGGACTGTCACGGAACCTGCAGAAGATACCAAAGTTCACGAGAGCATGGGGATGATAAAATAATGCATAAAGATTATCAAAATAAGCATTACTTTTCATCAACACAAAAAGAAGCCATAAGAGGATAATGAGGTGGAAAAACCTAAGAAAAATAAGAGGAAAAAGACCTAAATACAACCCCTAAGAGTGACATAAATGTCACTCATCAAACTCCCCCACGCTAAGCCTTTGCTCGCCCTCGAGCAAAGCAAAGGAAAAAGAACAAGGGAGAAAGAATTAGTTATTCAAACATGCAAGGAACAAAAGAAAAACCGAAATTGCTTTTAGCAAAAGCAACAAGCCATTTAAACCCCAAGGTCGCCGATGAGGACGAGTTGTGATCTCGTGAGGGTTTCCAGAGAGCATACCCCACAACTCTTACAAAATTGCGTTCAAGACAAACCAAAAACAAGGGAAAAAGAAACAACAAATCCAACACAAATCATAGCCAAATCGAGCTTTTGGAGATAACAAACATGAATGAGTGTCAAACTTTCTGAGTAGTAGAAGTGAGCATGCAAGGGGATGCCGAAAGTTGATTGAAGGATAAGCTATGCTAAGAATAGAGAACTCAAACATGCACCAGTCCCCCCCGCATTCCATACAATCTTACCGCGTTCCCTCATCTAGATTCAAATCCGCCCTTGGAGATAGCATCAAGTGACTCCTCGAAGGAGCCGGAACAAAGATAAAACACTGCAAAATAGGGGAACCCGACATCTCACCAAGTCATGCCTTCTCCATATGCTTGAGTTCCAGCTCCCTCCACCGATAAGTGACTCAACAAACCTAGGTCAACAGGGCATTGAAAGGGTTATAACGATGGCTAGGGGGGTAAGGGTGTGGAGGAATTTGGAAATTGGTGCTTAGCCTAACCGTGAAGCAAAGGGTGATCAAGCCTCTTTTTCAAAATCAATCATCAACCAATTTTCAAACTACGTTGCCACAATCTTGAACTATAATGCCAAACACTTTTGAGCTTTCGCTTTCCTCTTACATCTTGATAAGTGGCATTTATGCCACTATTTAGATCCTCTAATCGCGGTATTTTTCTACGTTTGTCCCTTGTTTGTACCCCTTTTGCTCCGTTTCTCTCTTTATTATGTTTTTGTGCTTTTCCTCGTGTTTTATAGGCTTTTGGAGTTGATTTTGAGAGAATGAAGAGCTTGGAGAATTGGAGTTCATTTGAAGAGCTACAAAGGAAGTTAAGGAGCAAGCAATCAAGGCCATGCGGACAGCGCGGGTCGCGCTTTCAGAATGGCGCGGGCGCGCCAAACCCAGCGCGGGCGTGCCTAACATTGGGGTCGAAAATATTGGAGGCAGAATGTAGGCGCGATTTGGGCGCTCCTAAGATAGGCGCGGGCGCTCCTGAGATAGGCGCGGGCGCTCCTAAGATAGGTGCGGGCGCTCAAGGGCCTGAACTCCAAAACTAACCTTTGTTCACTCTATTAGCCATAACGTTTGATCTACAAATTGGATTGAGGTGATTCAAGTTGCATTAGAAACTAGACTTAAAGAGGTTTCCAACGCTAGGTTGCACGCCCCCAGAAGCTACTTAGAACAGAAGTTATGGCCGTTTGAAAATGAATGTTGCTGTCAGGCCAATCCCAGTGCGCGGCCGCGCAGACCTCTATCGCGGGCGCGCACGAGCAGCTACGGGTCTTTTAAATGCTTCTTCCTCTCCTCTTTTTGGCCAGAGTTTTGATGGTGGGTTTCTTTGGGGTTTTCTCTCTCCTCTTTGAGGGGTTAAACCCTAACATCTCTCCATCAATCTTCACATAAATTAGGCTTAGATTTAGTTTTAATCTTTGTTTTTATACTTTGCAATGTAGATTAAGAGTAATTTAGGGTATTTTAGAGAGAGAAAGTGAAGAGCTTCAATGGTGGATTGAAGAAGATGAAGATGCAAAGTGACATTGTTTTGGATTCATTTTCAATACTTCAATGAGCATTCTAAACTCTATCTCATTTATTGTTCTTTCTTAATTTCTTGCTTGATTAGAGTAGTTGTTTAGTTTAATTGCTTCTCTTTGTTCTTCTTGTTGGGTTTTGTGTTAGTTGTTCATGATTAGTGAGTAATTCCCTTTACTAAGGGATTGGTGATAGCATGTGGTGAATCTTGAATGTATTAGGCTAGACAAATGCTGGTTATATGTGATTAAATATACCTTGTAACCATGTTTTACTAATTACTCCATGTGAATGGCCAATCATGTGTTGTAATTGGGTGGATTGAACTAAGTTATGACGATAGTGTAACTTAGGGATATCCATTAGGTGATCGATTCTATGCAAAAACCTTAACTTTCACAGCTTATGACGATAGTATGAGCATGTGTTAAGTTGGGAAAGCCTTTGACCCCGATAGGTGGTTAGATGGTATTGTTGGTATTGCCTTATATGAGATATTTGGTTTGCATGTAAACTCATTTCCATTGCCTAACTTTATTGAAGATCATTGTCATGTTTGACCCTCTCCCTTGGTGTTAGTTTAACTTAATATAAATCTCATTTTTGTTTATTGTTCTATCCATCCTATCTCTTTGACCTAGCTTAATTGGTGGTGGTGTTGATAGTGTTTATGTCGTCTCCGTGGTTCGACCCTCTACTTACCACTAAACTTGTTTAGTGTAGGTGTAGGTTTATAAATATTGTTTGGTTGAGGGTAGTTAGTCCAACGACCTAATTATCCATCACCAAAATGGCGCCGTTGCCGGGGACGGCTTCCATTATTGTTGTATTACCTTATTGAGTCTAGGTCTTTGCGAATATTTTCTTTTCTTTTTGTTTATTTTTTGTTTAAAAAAAAGGAAAAAAAAAGGGGAAATTCCAAAAATATTTGAGCTTTCTTATTTGGTTGCTATTTGTTTTGCCTCATTGAGTCATGGATCAATTTGTCCAAAATGAAATGTCATGTCCTTCTTTGCCTCAATTTGAATATGAGCCCTTTTGGGTATACTTTAATAGGTTTGAAGACTTCTCTAATTACCTTGGTTGTACTTTAAGGGAGTCTTGTGAGATAATTTATTGGGGTTTGAATGAGTACACTAGGGGGGTGGTTGAAAACAAATTTAATGGTGAATTTCGAGCCACATCTTCGGATGAGGCTTGGGATTTCTATTTGTGGTTTGCTCGGGATAGCAATGAGCAAGATAATTATGATAATTGTCGTAATTTTTCTAACTCTTGCATAAACTCTAATGATGATTCTTATGTTCCCCATGATGATCCCTTGATGCATGATGGCAACCCTTCCCTTTTGTATGCTAATTGTAATGAGATGCATCCCAATGTTGATAATGTTCATGATATTTTTCAATGTTCATCAATTATGTGCATGAATTCCAATGATGCTTCACACACCCAAAATTCTCAAATGCATAATTCTTCATCTTCCTTTCCTTTGTCATACACGATTCCTAATGAGTTCCCCTATGTGTCTAATGAGCCTTTTTGTGAGGGTAATTCAGTGGGGAGATCGAAGGAAGAAGAGTGTATGGAGATGCTTAAGGAGTTTATGAGAAAACAAGATGAAGAGAGGAATGAAAGGGAAGCTTGGATTAAAATGATGGAAAGTAAAATTTCCCAACTAGCCTCATCCCAAGAGGATGCCTTTCCTTCTTCTCCCTCCTCCCATTTGAGTGAGCCTAAGGGTAATCAAGAGAGTGAGACAACTCATTTGGAATTTGAGAATGTGATTGAGGATGATGATTTTGAAAGTGATGGAGGGAGTATGGATGGTGAGATTTTTCATGACTTTGTGAATACCAACCCCTCCACCCAATTTGAGCCTCAAAACTCTTCGCAACCCATTGACGATACAAAATTGATGCAATTAAACATTGATTTGAGGTTGCTTAGAGAAAATTTTTGTTTAGTTGATGATGAGATACCGATGTTCATTCATGGTGACTTGGGGAATGTTAACAATGATGATCATGCTCTTGTTGAGAGTGAAATATCCCAATTGGTGATTGAGAATACATCGAAAATCTTTGAGGGTATTGAAGATGAGTTGGAAGAGAAAGCTTGTGATTCAATGCTAGGTGGTGTAATTGAGGTGGTGAGTGCGATCCCAATTCAAACCCCTTCAACTTACATCCCTTTTTCAAGGAAGTTTAGCAATATTCCTTCTTTTCCCATCTCACTACCATATTTTCTCAAAAATAAACCAATTGAGGAGCCCCTTGCCTCTCTATACCACCATGGCCTTACTTTTGATTTCAATGATGAGCTTTCACCTTCCAAAATGCAACTAAATGAGTTTGTTCCCTCTTTTTCTTTTTCTTATTTTAATTTTTCTTTTGATTTTTCTTTTGATTCTTTTTATTTTTCTTTTCCCCCTCCCCTCAAGCATAGAGTTTCTTTCAACTTTGTGCTTGCTTGTCATATGAGCATCACTTATGCTCTTTTTCATGAAATATTTTCCGATGCATATGACAAGCTTTTGCGTTCTTTGTCCGGTTATTTACTAATAAGGTCAATATTGGACCTTAAACAAGACTTTCTCGGGAAGTAACCCGTGTTTTTATTGCTTTTACTTTTCCTTATTTCTTTTAATTTTGTTTTCCTCTTGTTTCTCTTTGTATGTAGTTACTTGATGTCTATACTTTTGCTCATGACCTTGGATCGGGAACCATAAGAAGAAACAAACCAAGGAATGCTTGTGATTGGAAGTTGAAGCACCAAAGAAGAGTAATTAGATGGAAATGATGAAAATGAGTTCATTTGCGGGTTTCACACCCACCTATCATTTGGTTCACTCTTTCCATTTTTTTTTTTTTTATTGCTTTACCTTCTTATTTGCATGTGGTTTGAAAGATACATGTTTGTGGTTTTGTTGTTTCCTTCTTCCCTTTCTTGGTCTCTTGATTGCTTGATTTACCCCCTCCATACATACCAAGGTTTATTTTTGACTTTGGTTATTCTATATTTGGATGGCCATGAGCGCCTTATTGATTTGACTTCTGGTATACATGGATTTGTTGATCATGCTCTCATCTTGCGCAACTGTATAAACATTCTCAAGTTGTTCTTGTCTTGTGAATATTTGCTTGTATGGAGTCTTTTCCTTTAAAAACAAGGCAAGTTTTCGTATGTGTTTTATTCATTCTTGTTTTGGACTTAATGTTTTGAGCTTGTGTCCTTGAAGGCTTTCCTTCCTAATTGGTAATGGTATGCACGGTTTGAGAGTGTTTTGGGTTGAGTTAAACATATTTTAATGCTAAGGTAGCGGTTTTAAGAACTTTGGGATACTTGTAGCCTTAATCCATGGTTGTGGTAAGACGGTGTCGCTCTCCATAGTGGATATGAACCCCTTAGGTCGGTAATTGCTATACAAATCCCGTGTGAGGTTTATTTGTTCTAGCCTTCATCAACTTTGTTGAGTGGCATATTTGGATCCTTGGTTATGCATTTTTCAATCCAGAGTTTGACTTCTATCTACCCGAGATCGTGACCGAACCCTTTAAGGGAGGAAATAGGCATTTTTCATTTTCTTATCCTTCTTTTTGTTTTGTTACAAAATTGGTTTTCTTTTAAATTTGCCCCTCTTTCTAACCCTTTGAGCCTATTTCCCTTTCTTGATTTTGAGCCACATTACAAACCGAATGACCTTTTGTTCCCCTAAACCTTTTGTTTATGTGAAGCATGTTGGTTTGAGAATTGTTTTGTGTTGATTTTGAACGCAAATGAGAAAGTTGTAGTTCTTTGGTCAAGCAAGTGAGTAAACTGTGTTTCTATTCAGTGAAATAAGAGAAAATGCTTATGAAAAGCCGTCCTTACTCAAATAAGGTAAGGACCAAAAAAAAAAAAAAAAAAAAAAAAAAAAAAAAAAAAAAACAAACTTCATATCCCTCGTGTTTGAGCATTGAGGACAATGCTCCGTTCAAGTGTGGGGGAGTCCTGTTTCTTAGTCTTGTTAGTGTGTGTTTATTGAATAAGTGTGGGGGAATACCACCAAATTTTTAAATTTTTTAAAATTTTTCCCACCTTACACCCCAAGCATACCCTTACAACCAATAAAAGACCTTTAGACCCTATAGAGTTTAGTCTTTATCGATGGAGGAAGATAGTTGTCAAGCTTATAGAGAGAGAGTGCATAGCCAAGACGTCGGGATAACCTTCTCATCGTTTTCATTTCTTTATCTTTTTCCGGTTCCTTCGAGGAACCATGAGAAGCCCACCTAATGGTTGACTTGAAGCTAGTGGAGAGAACGCGGCTAGCTAGTTTGGGATGAAAGGTGAATTGTACGGCTCTTAGTTCTCTATGCTTAGCTTAGTCTATGTTTCTTTCAACCCTAAACATCTTGGAACGTGCATACCCTTATTTGTTTAGAAAGTTGTGCATTCATTGGTGCTTGTTTCGTTCCAAAAAGTCCACCAAGAACGTCTTGTTTTTGTGTTTATTTTATTTGTCTATGCATTGCCTTGTTTGTGTTGCTTTATGTGTAGAGTTATGGGTTAAACTCTTTGGAAACCCTTACGAGAGCACACTCGTCCTCAAAGGCGACTTTGAGGTTTAAATGGCTTGTTGTTTACGCTAAAAACAACCGTGATTCCTACGAAAGTGAGTTAGTGTATATTCTTTTTCACCCCTCTCCTTTTAGTTTTATTAGATCCTTTTTCTTTCTTTTTGTTTCTGCTTTTGTTCTTGCTTGAGGACAAGCAAGAGGCAAGTGTGGGGAAATTTGATTAGTGGCATTTATGCCACTATTTAGATCCTCTAATCGCGGTATTTTTCTACGTTTGTCCCTTGTTTGTACCCCTTTTGCTCCATTTCTCTCTTTATTATGTTTTTGTGCTTTTCCTCGTGTTTTATAGGCTTTTGGAGTTGATTTTGAGAGAATGAAGAGCTTGGAGAATTGGAGTTCATTTGAAGAGCTACAAAGGAAGTTAAGGAGCAAGCAATCAAGGCCATGCGGACAGCGCGGGTCGCGCTTTCAGAATGGCGCGGGCGCGCCAAACCCAGCGCGGGCGTGCCTAACATTGGGGTCGAAAATATTGGAGGCAGAATGTAGGCGCGATTTGGGCGCTCCTAAGATAGGCGCGGGCGCTCCTAAGATAGGCGCGGGCGCTCCTAAGATAGGTGCGGGCGCTCAAGGGCCTGAACTCCAAAACTAACCTTTGATCACTCTTTTAGCCATAACTTTTGATCTACAAATTTGATTGAGGTGATTCAAGTTGCATTAGAAACTAGACTTAAAGAGGTTTCCAACGCTAGGTTGCACGCCCCCAGAAGCTACTTAGAACAGAAGTTATGGCCGTTTGAAAATGAATGTTGCTGTCAGGCCAATCCCAGTGCGCGGCCGCGCAGGCCTCTATCGCGGGCGCGCACGAGCAGCTACGGGTCTTTTAAATGCTTCTTCCTCTCCTCTTTTTGGCCAGAGTTTTGATGGTGGGTTTCTTTGGGGTTTTCTCTCTCCTCTTTGAGGGGTTAAACCCTAACATCTCTCCATCAATCTTCACATAAATTAGGCTTAGATTTAGTTTTAATCTTTGTTTTTATACTTTGCAATGTAGATTAAGAGTAATTTAGGGTATTTTAGAGAGAGAAAGTGAAGAGCTTCAATGGTGGATTGAAGAAGATGAAGATGCAAAGTGACATTGTTTTGGATTCCTTTTCAATACTTCAATGAGCATTCTAAACTCTATCTCATTTATTGTTCTTTCTTAATTTCTTGCTTGATTAGAGTAGTTGTTTAGTTTAATTGCTTCTCTTTGTTCTTCTTGTTGGGTTTTGTGTAAGTTGTTCATGATTAGTGAGTAATTCCCTTTACTAAGGGATTGGTGATAGCATGTGGTGAATCTTGAATGTATTAGGCTAGACAAATGCTGGTTATATGTGATTAAATATACCTTGTAACCATGTTTTACTAATTACTCCATGTGAATGGCCAATCATGTGTTGTAATTGGGTGGATTGAACTAAGTTATGACGATAGTGTAACTTAGGGATATCCATTAGGTGATCGATTCTATGCAAAAACCTTAACTTTCACAGCTTATGACGATAGTATGAGCATGTGTTAAGTTGAGAAAGCCTTTGACCCCGATAGGTGGTTAGATGGTATTGTTGGTATTGCCTTATATGAGATATTTGGTTTGCATGTAAACTCATTTCCATTGCCTAACTTTATTGAAGATCATTTTCATGTTTGACCCTCTCCCTTGGTGTTAGTTTAACTTAATATAAATCTCATTTTTGTTTATTGTTCTATCCATCCTATCTCTTTGACCTAGCTTAATTGGTGGTGGTGTTGATAGTGTTTATGTCGTCTCCGTGGTTCGACCCTCTACTTACCACTAAACTTGTTTAGTGTAGGTGTAGGTTTATAAATATTGTTTGGTTGAGGGTAGTTAGTCCAACGACCTAATTATCCTTCACCACATCTTCATTCATCAACCCTTCGTTTGTCACATTCTCTCTTTTTTTTTTTTTTTTTTTTTTTTTTAGCTTCAAAGGCTTTTTCTAGGATTTACATTTGCTTTTCTTGAACATATATTCACAAAAACACTGCTTCACTTTCCAAGTAGAACCATTCCCTTCCAAATTTCAAATCAAAACTACAATAAACCCTCATGGCTTGAGCTTCACGATTCTAAGGGTGAAAGTAAAACAAAAGGGCCATGGGCTTGCAATGTGCTATAATCAAGGAGGGGAAGATTCAACATGGTAAGGGAAAATGCAACCCAAAAATACAAAAGAAAAAGAAAAACTAATACTAGAAAACAAAAATAGTCACCGAATGAAGAATGCCTTTGTCATTCGTAGGTTAGTTTGGTCTCGATCTCGGGAGCCAGACGCCAAGTTCTAGATCTAAGCATGCCTTGGTGAGGATCCTACGCCGCTCATACAAGTAATGTTGGAGGCTTGAACAATAAAGCTCACATCGGGTTACAAAAACCATCTCTAGGGCTTCAAATCCCCTAATGAGAGCAACACCTTCTTACCACAAACAAGTGAATTTGGGTTCGATGGGCCTAACGAGTTCTAGAACAACTACCTTAGCATGAACATGTCCTAGAGTCAACCAATGGCAATCCCGAAGCATGCAAACTTATAACACTCAAGAAGCAAAGCATTCAAACACACGAGTCAACATTATTATGCTCGAAATGAAAATGAAACAACTAAGCTTTTCGTGGTTTGCCATGAATAAAAAGGAAAATCTTTTTCACCCCCTTTTTTTCTCTTTTTTTTTTTTTTTTTTTTTTTGATGCAAGGAGTACAAGAGAGATAAGAGGCTAGTAAACATATAATTCTCAATCGACAAACAAAGATCGTTCGGCATCAATACCAACGATCACCAGATTCCGAGGAATCAAATGCAAACAACCTCGAACAATCAACTCCATTCTAGTCTAAGCTAACTATGCACACAAGGAAAAAAAATAAAGGAAAATAGGGAAAGATCTCACCAAATGCTGCTTGAAATAGAACACAAGGCAAAATTGCGATCTCACCAAGGTTTCTGGAGCTTGAGTTGCTCCTTATCCCATCATTTTGTGCTTCCGTTTTCAAGCTACAAGGAAAGTGAGCCAAAAGAAAAGAAACACTATAACTATATAAAAAAAGTTAGTGAACAAAAGGAAAAGACTAGAATTATAAACAAAAGAAAAATATTGACAAAAAGCTATCTACAAAATTTGGATTTTGGGATTTGGATTTTGGGATTTGGATTTTGGGATCAATAGAGAAGAGGGAAAAACAACTTCAAATTTTTTTTTTATTTTTATTTATTTTTATTTATTTTTTTTTAACATCATCATCATAAGAATATTACCAACCAAAAATCATCTCTAACTACAATAAATTCATTATCCGTGATGGTTCTCCATATGCACAAGCTACCATCCTACCACACTACCCTCCTATGTACACTTCAACCAAAAGGAACATCCTCCCCCACACTAGTCTTTTGCACGTCTCGAGCAAAAGGAATAGGCATGAAAGTCCGGGGGGGGGGGAAATGGAGGGAGAGAACCCTCATTGGGGGTTTCTATCCTCCCGTTCCTGAGGGGGGTTCATGAAATCAAACCCCGGGCGATCCATGGATGGATGGAAAGGTTGGTTAAAGTGCTCATAGGGCCACCCTTGGGTACCCCAACCACCATCAAAAGGATTCGGGGTTGATGGACTTGCCGGATCATAGGCGTAGTCGCACTCACCTGGCCGATAAGGGTTGTATGGTGGGGTACCAACACGTTGGGATGGGTCGATAGGACCTTCCCAATAAGCATAGGTGTTGGGGGAGGGGTTGTTAGGGTCATAGGTGTCCCAATGTGGAACTGGGCCCTCTTGAGGCGGGTGGTACGGATAGTTAACATAGGGCGTTTGAACGCCCGCTTGCACAAGACTATCATAGTTCATCCTTGCGTAGTACCCCCATTGTTCAATAGAAGCCTGATTATCAAAACGAATACCATCGAGGGTACTACGCAGGGCACTCATATCAAAACGAGAAGAGGAAGAAGAAGAAGATGTCTCACCTCCCCCACTAGGGGGGGGGGAATTTTGCTCCACTTGGTAGACCGGCTGAGGGTGAGGGATTGCACCGCGGGCTTGTTTTTTCCTTAATTCATCGGGGATGAATTTTCGCGCAATCTTCCACCTTAGCGGGTTGGAAGGGTCTACCGAAGTGTGAGGAGGATCCGGGAGGACACACCATTCTTCTCCATTATCTACCAAGAGGATAAATTTGCGATTCTGGGTGGAGTAGTTGATGAAGCGTTGGTTGCGGAGAGCAACCATAGAAAGAGCATAAGGAGGGTAGCCGACGGCCTCTTCTTCTTTGTTTTGGAGCACATGGGGGAGCAAATCAATTTGGTCCTTATAAGCTCAACCATTCAAAGAAAGGGCAATGAGGGTGATCATGCCCCCCATGTGTATCTCATCACCAAGCCGCCCATCTCGAGTGCCCATCTCGAGGATTGTCGGCCAAGAAAAGGCAAGCTACCTCATCTTTCACCATAGAGCCGAGGTTTGCCTTGAAGAATACGGCATACTGAAGGAGCCGGGCAAAGTATCTCAAAGCAATATGGATGATGTTGTTGACCTTTGCGGTGTTAGTGCGAAAGATGGGCTTGGTGGAGATGCTCTGCCACCATTCTTGTTCATTATAGGGAATGCGACACATTGAGATCATATCGGAAGGCCGATGCATCCCGGTTGCTTGCCAATGGAAGATCTCATTGAGCTCACTCTCGGATAGGGAATGGTCTTCGTTGAACATACGAAAGTGAAGAATAATTTGAGATTCATTCCCTTCATCATCTTC
Source organism: Chenopodium quinoa (assembly GCF_001683475.1). Classification (NCBI taxonomy): domain Eukaryota; kingdom Viridiplantae; phylum Streptophyta; class Magnoliopsida; order Caryophyllales; family Amaranthaceae; genus Chenopodium; species Chenopodium quinoa. Next base: position 41,460 of record NW_018744269.1, read on the forward strand.
TTCAATGACTTCCTTGCGGTGGGAAGCAAGGAACTCCAATGTGACGCGCTCATAGGTGTGAGCGTGGAGGTCAATGAACTCGCCCCAACCAAAGTTTTGTGCGAGCCGGACTACTTCATCCATGATGCCAAGCTTCTTAAGGTGTTCCCGCAGAAGAACCTTGTAGAACGAATGGGACGGTCTATGAGGGTTTTATAGACATCCCAAAAGTGTTTGTTTGGAGCGATGATGCCATGATCATAGATGCCGGGAGGAGGAGGAAAATTTGACGATGAAGATTCACCCGTCCTCTTCCTCTTGGACTTGCTTTTGCCAAAAAGATGCATTGTGAATCTACAAAAATCGCCAAGAATTAACATTAGGAAGATTCAAGCCAAAAGGGGGCACAAGAAGCTCGTCGAGATTAAAAGTGTGTGCAATGAGAGTAAAAGCCATGAGTTGTGAAATAGATGTAGACGGTAGCAACAATACAATTCAAGGCATTAATGGACACTTATAAACCAAGGCATGAGCTAAAACTCCTATGGCAATCGAATGCAAATCCTAAGAAAACCTAGGCGAAAATGGGCATGACGTCCCCTAAAATTCATGAAATCCACTCAAAACTCATCGAAATCAAACCGAGAACAATGAGTAATAGTCACAAAATTCCATCCAACTCAAGAATTTCTCAATCAAAATGTAGCATGAACAACCTAGTGAAAGATTAACACATTCAAGCAAACAAATTGAAATCATGAAAACCCAAGTCATACATGCATATTCATCATGAAACAAGTTCTACTAACAACAACCAACCAATTACAACAAGGAAATCCCAATAACCATTTAAATCAAACAAGCCATGACTAACAATATCAATTGTACCACATATCATACTTGAACATGTAAAACATGGTAAAACGAAGAGAAATTGAAGAAATGAGCTTGCAAAAGTTAGAATAACCATACCACAATTGATTGGAAGTAAGTAGAAATCAAGAAGTTTCAAGTCACTCAAACCCTAGAAATTGGGGAAAATTCAAGGAGTGATTTTTATGGGAGATTTTAGGAATTGAGTAGTGGATGTAAATGAAGTGAGGAGGGAAAAAGATAGGAGTGATTTTTATGGAGATTTGAGGTTGAATGAGGGGTGACTATGGAGTATTAGGGTGAGAAGGAGAAGAAAAGGGAGAGGGAGAGCCGAATGTAAGAAGTAAGAGTGAGAAAGCAGCGGCTCAAGTCTATTAAATCTGGGCAAGATCGAAAAAGGTTCGGTCGGACCTTATGAGGTTCGGTCGGACCATAATAAGTTCGACCAAACTTTTTAAAAGTTCGACCGAACTTTTGGATTTTCCAGAAACTGCCAGAATTCAGCCTAATTTGATTTCCAGAACAGGAGCGGCCGAACTTTCTAAAGGTTCGGTCGGACCAGCATAGGTTCGACCAAACTTATGAAAAGTTCGGTCGAACTCTTTGATTTTCCAGAATTTGACAGTTTTTAGCCCATTTTGAGTTCTAGGGGAGGAGCGGCCGAACCTTGCTGTAGTTTGGTCGAACACCCCTAAATCCCTCTATCTGAAAATTTGCACAAAACTTCCCCTCAAGACACACTAAAATACAACACAATCATGCCTAAGGTATATGGAAAATGCATTCCTTTTTAAGGCAAGACAAACAAGAATACCAACACAAACCAAATACACGCAAAACCATCAATCCAAAGTTGTGAAAGAAGAAAAGAAAACATCAAGCAAATAGAATAGAGGAGGGTTAGAAACTCGGGTTGCCTCCCGAAAGCGCTTCTTTAACGTCACTAGCTTGACGTACTTCACACATTCAAGAGATGAGACTGCATTGCATTGACTCAATCAAACCAACATGAGCATCCTCATAATAAAGCTTGAGGCGATGCCCATTGACCTTGAACGACCTCGATCCATCCAAATCATTTAGCTCAACTGCTCCATGGGGGAACACCTCCTTAACGGTGAATGGACCACTCCACCTTGACATGAGCTTTCCGGGAAACAATTTCATCCTTGAATTGTTAAGCAACACCTTATCTCCAACATTGAAGGTCTTCTTTTCAATTTGTCGGTCGTGCCACTCCTTTGACCGGGTTTTGTACAAGCTTGCACAATTATAAGCATCCATCCGTAGTTCCTCTAACTCATGCAAGTCTAGCCACCTTTGTTCACCCGCACTCGCCAAATCAAAGTTGATCTTTTTGATAGCCCATTGAGCATGGTGTTCAAGTTCAACCGGAAGGTGACAAGACTTACCATATACAAGCCGGTAGGGGGTAGTGCCGATGGGGGTTTTGAAAGCGGTTCTATAGGCCCAAAGGGCATCATCTAGCTTGTCCGACCAATCTTTCCTATTCCTAGCCACTATTTTCTCAAGAATTACCTTGATTTGGCGATTGGAAACCTCCGCTTGCCCACTTGTTTGTGGGTGATAAGTCGTGCCAAAGCGTTGATGGACCCCATTCTTTCTCAGCATCTTTTGAAACACATTATGAATAAAATGAGAACCATTATCGCTAACCACTGCTCTAGGGATCCCAAATCTTGGAAATATCACCTTTTTGAACATCTTCATCACTACCTTGTGGTCATTAGTTGGGGAGGCAATGGCTTCAACCCATTTAGAAACATAATCAACCGCCACAAGGATGTATTGATTTCCATTAGATGAGGGAAAAGGTCCCATGAAATCAATGCCCCACACATCAAACACCTCAAGTTCAAGAATCGGTTGTTGAGGCATTTCATTTCTCTTCGAAACATTACCGGTTCTTTGGCAAGAGTCACATGTTTTCACAAATCCCCATGAATCTTTGAAGATTTGAGGCCACCATAACCCGCTTTGTAATACTTTGAAGGCTGTTTTGTTGGCACCCATGTGCCCTCCACAAGGATCGGAGTGGCACATCTTCAAAACGCTCTTCACTTCATCATTTGGCACACATCTACGGAGTAAACCATCTACTCCTCTTTTGAAAAGGATCGGATCATCCCATATGTAATGCCTTGCTTCCCTTTTCAACTTCTTCTTCTGGTTCCTTGAAGCTTTTGGGGGAAACTCCCCACAAGCGAAATAGTTCACCAAATCTACAAACCAAGGAAGATCTTTCTCGGCCAACAAGTAAAGCACATCATCTTTTAACTCATCACAAATTGGGACCCCATCGTCATTATCTTGCACGTTCTGTAACCGGGATAGATGATCCGCAACCACATTTTCGGCCCCCTTTTTGTCCCGAATCTCTACATCGAATTGTTGAAGTGATAGCACCCAACGAAGAAGACGAGGCTTGGACTCTTTCTTTGCCACAAGGTACCTAATAGCCGCATGATCAGTGTAGACAATAGTTTTGGAACCAATGAGGTAGTTCCAAAACTTCTCAAAAGCATGAACCACGGCAAGAAATTCTTTCTCTGTTGTGGTGTAGTTCCGTTGAGCTTCATTCAAGGTCTTAGACATGTAGTAAATCACGTGAAGCCTCTTCTCTACCCTTTGCCCCAATACACCTCCAATCGCAACATCACTTGCATCGCACATAAGCTCAAATGGCAAATCCCATCTTGGCCCTTGCACAATTGGAGTTGAGATTAAAGCCTCCTTTAATTTGTTGAAAGCTTGGAGACACTCTTCATCAAAAATAAAGATGGCATCTTTTTGAAGAAGAGCATTTAGGGGTCTAGCAATTTGTGAGAAATCCTTGATGAATCTCCTATAGAACCCGGCATGCCCCAAAAATGACCTTACTCCTCTCACATTGATTGGTGGGGGAAGCTTTTCTATCACTTCAACTTTGGCCTTGTAAACCTCAATCCCTTTGTTTGAAATCTTGTGACCAAGGACAATTCCCTCTTCCACCATAAAGTGGCATTTCTCCCAATTCAAAACCAAATTGACCTTCTCACATCTTGTCAAGCACCTGCCCAAGTTGGACAAACAATCCTCGAACGAAAGGCCCCCTACCGAGAAATCATCCATGAAAACTTCCATTTCGGCTTCAAGCATGTCCCCAAAAATACTCATCATGCATCTTTGGAAGGTTGTCGGTGCGTTGCAAAGCCCGAAGGGCATCCTCCTGTATGCAAAGGTTCCATAGGGACAAGTAAAAGTTGTTTTCTCTTGGTCATCCGGGTTTATAGGGATTTGAAAGAAACCCGAATAACCATCAAGAAAGCAATAATACTTGTGCTTGGTTAGTCTTTCAAGCATTTGGTCGATAAAAGGGAGAGGAAAATGATCCTTGTTGGTGGATGCATTTAGACGTCTATAGTCTATGCACATCCTCCAACCAGTCACCGTTCTAGTTGAAATTAGATTACCATTCTCATTTTCAACTACGGTCATTCCTCCCTTTTTAGGGACCACATGAACAGGGGAAACCCATCTAAAACTCGAAATGGGGAAGATGATGCCGGCATCAAGGAGTTTGGTGATTTCCTTCTTCACCACCTCCCCCATTTGAGGATTGAGTTTCCTTTGCCTCTCAATGGAAGGCTTAGCACCCTCCTCAAGTGTTATGTGGTGCATACATAAATCGGGGCTAATACCTTTGAGGTTATCTATGGTATAGCCTAAAGCACCTTGGTGATCTCTCAAAACACCACATAACATTTGAGTTTGGCACTCGTTCAAAGAAGAATTCACAATAACCGGAAAAGTTGAATTGGGGCCCAGAAACTCATACCTTAGGTGTGATGGTAGAGGTTTCAACTCTACCATTGGAACACCCTTACCTTCTGTTGAGATAGCTACTTCTAATGCATCATGTGTTGTGATTCCCATGCACACTTGCTCATTGCTTGATTCCGTACTTCCTTCAAGCATCTCTTCATACAATGCCATCTTTTTGCTTTGGTCACCTATCTTTTCCTTGTTCAAAAGGACATTCTCAAGGGCATCGTTAGTAGTGAGCAAGTGCTCATGCATAGAAGTTACAATAGAATCAATAGTATCAATCATCATGCAATTATCAAGACTAGAGCTTGGATATTTCCTGCTCTCATTCAAATCAAATTCTATCACCTCATCTCCTACTTTTAGTGAAATTTTAGCACTTTGAACATCTATTAAAGCACCCGAAGTAGCAAGAAAAGGTCTTCCTAGAATTATTGGAATGTTAACATCTTCATCCATCTCTAACACAACAAAATCCACCGGGATTACAAACTTCCCCACCCTTAGAGGAACATCCTCTACCTTCCCCTTTGGGAATTTAATAGAACGATCGGCCAATTGAAGGGTGATGTTGGTGGGTAGAAGTTCCCCTATCCCAAGTCTTTGGTATACCGAGTATGGCATTAGATTAACACTAGCCCCTAGGTCACACAAAGCATTATCAATTTGCATCTTGTATATTGCACATGGGATAGAAAAGTTACCGGGATCTTTTAACTTTGGTGGCATCTTATTCATGATAATAGCACTACAATTCTCGGTGAGATTCACCGTTTCCACCACATCACACTTTCTCCTTCCACTCAAAATATCTTTTAAAAACCTAGCATAGTTAGGCATTTGCTTGATAGCATCGGTAAAAGGGATTGAAAGGTGAATTTGCTTCAGTGTTTCAAGGAATTTTCCGAATTGCACATCTAATTTGTGTCTCACAAATTTATGGGGATATGGAAGTCTTTGCAATTGTTTGGTTTCTTTTTCACTCTCTTTTTCTCTTCTCTCTTTCTCAAATTCTTTTTCTTTCTCACATTCTTTCTCCTTTTCATTCTCATGGTTTTTCTCTCTCTCTTGTTCAAAATCGCTTTTAAAGGGAGGCTCACTCATGTTCACTTTCTCATTGTTTTCCTTAGGGACTCTCTCTTCCAACACTTTCCCACTCCTAGTTGATATAGCATTCACCGGTTTCTTGGGGTCAAGTCCTTGGGGTGGAAGTTTAGAAGTGCTAGCTCCTTCTTTTAAAGCATTGGCCAATTGAGAAATTTGTGTTTCAAGCATTTTGTTATGGGTCATTACTTCACTAAATTTCTTTTCACTTGAGGCCATGAAAGAATTGAACATTTTAGTTTGATTTTCCATCATTTCCTCCAAGCTAGACCTACTATGTGGTGCTTGTGCATAGTGGTTGTCTTGGGAAGCCCTATTACCTCTAGCATTCGAATTGGACGTATTTTGATTAGAAGAAACTCTATTATTATTGTTGTTCCAATTGTTCCGATTATTAAAGTTTCCCCCTTGGTGAAATTGCCCTTGATTCCCATAGTTTCCTTGATTATTATGATTATGGTTACCATAACCACCTTGTTGGTTGTAGTTACCTTGGGGATTTTGGTCCCTTTGGTTCCTACTTCCCCATTGATTTTGATTATGGTAATCGTAATCATTTCCTCTTTGGTTATAGGAATTCCCCCCTTGTTCTCTTCTATTTGGTGGTAAGTATCTTTGATTGTCATTCCTATGTCTATTATCATAAGACAAGGCATTGACTTGTTCATTTTCATTTTCATTACCATCTTCGTATTTGGGTTGGGGTTGGAAATCATAATTACAAGAAGAGGTATCATGGTCATAAGACCCACAATTTTCACAAAACAAACATCCATGAGGCATGTTATTAGAAGTAGAGGGAGAAGAGTTAGAATTCTTACCTCTCCCCTTAGATTGGGAGGGATGCTCTTGTGTTGAACTAGAGGTCTCTAGTTTTGCCTTAATGGACGTCATCTCCTTTCCAAGGTTGGCGATTTGGGAGGTCAAATTGTTGATGGCATTAAGATGATCAACGGAGTAAACCGCATTTCCTCCCTTGTTTAGAGAATCTCTCTCTCCTTCTTGCCAATCCATGTGGTGCCTCACCATATCCTCAATTATCTCTATGACTTGCTCCTCCGTCTTGTTCATAATCGGGCCACCCGCTCCTGCATCCAAGCTAGTCTTTCCTTGTGGGCTCAAGCCCCCATAGAAAATTTGAAGCACTTGGTATGACGGAATTCCATGATGAGGGCACTCCCTTTGATATTCCTTGTATCGTTCCCATGCTTCATAAATGGTTTCACTAGCTTTTTGACGGAAACCTTGGATCAAAGCTCTTGCCTCGGCCGTCTTCTTTTGGGAATAGAATCTTCCTAAGAAATCCGTGGTGACCTCGTCCCAAGTTCTCAAGGAGTTAGGCCTCACCTCCTTCTCAAGCCATTCAAGAGCTCTTCCTATCAAAGAAAAAGGAAACAACTTTAGTCTCACAAACTCTTGAGTTACCCCATTTACCTTGATCGTGTTACAATATTTTTCGAACTCGTTCAAGTGTGCAAGAGGGCTCTCATGTTTTGCTCCACTATATTGCCTCCTTTCAATCAAATTAATCATTGCGGGCCGAATCTCGAAGTCATTGGCTTGAGTAACGGGTGGAGCAATGCCGCTTGAAGCTCTATAAGCTCCCGGAGTTCCCAACTCCTTTAAAGGTCTTTGAGGTGGTGGTTCCGCGTCACCCATTTGATCTCGATCCTCCTCGAAATTGGTCTCTCTAGCTGGGGGAGTAGTAAACGGCCTAGAACCGGCTCTTTTTCTCCTTCTATAAGTTTGCTCAATCTCGGGATCGTAAGGTACCAAGATCCTGTTATGAGTTCTGCGCATACACTCTCAACAAACACAATTAGTACCAAGGCTACAAGTGTAGCCAAAAAGAGACAATCTTTTTGAATTTTTTTTTATGGTGAACTAGACTCAAGTAATCAATTAGCTATCAACAACACCGTTCCCCGGCAACGGCGCCATTTTGATGGGCGTGCAAACGGTCGTACATTCCACACTCAATCAAACACATTTATTAACAAACACCTTACAAACCAAGCATAATGACAAGTAAGAGTTCGGTCCACAAGGAACATGATATGATTGCCAAATATCTTTACACTTAAGCTAGCTCGAAGTCAATTGGTTAATAGGGGTTCGTCAAGAAGACAAACAAACTATGGTGCTAAATCAATGAATTAAAGATACTAGGGAATGAGATCCGCTCAACCAAGGCAAATAGGCAAACGGGGAGTAAAATAGACAAGATATAGCAAGGACTATATGTAAAATCAACCTCATGCAATTAGAAAACAACTCACACTACTAAACTTAGATTCCTCATTAGTTTAGCAATAGATGATACATAATCAAATTACAATAAGTAATGACATACTCAATTTACACTTCCATGTCAAATTAGGCATATCATACTATCAAGCTCCTTAGTCAAGGGTAGCTAAACCTATCATGAGGAACTAACAAGCAATCTCATATAATCAATTTAATTGCAATACAAACATCAATTCTTCTCCCACATTTGCATAGTTAACCCAAAAAGGTCGAGCTTCACCCAACCCCTAGCAAGAAAACTACTCACAACTCATGTTTATCAACATGCAATCAAGAATTAGGGTTCTAAATACTTCAATAATTGGGGAAAAGTGGTTAACAATTGAAATAACTATCATCCAATAACAAATTACCAAGAACTAAGAAGATTTAAATAACATGCAAATACCAAATGAAATCTGAAATTAAAAGGAAGAAGGTTGGAGAAATTACTAATTGAAGCTTCAAATGTTGAATAAAAATTGCCCAACTTTGAGAACAATTCTTGAATTTCACTAATACAATGATTTGATTTGATGAAAACTAAGCTAAATTAATCCTAAGGAATGTTTCAAACTAAGGGAGGTTTCTGAAAACTAGGCTACTGTCCTGCTTCTCCCGTCTTCTTTTAAACGGCCTCAAAAGGACCTTAAATAGTCCGTACAAAATCGGCTGAGATCGGGAAAAGGTCCGACCGAACTATGGGTAAGTTCGGTCGGACTCAGGGTAGGTTCGGTCGAACCATGTGTAGGTTCGGTCGAACCTCCCTGATCCTTGTTTGGTCGAACTTTTGAGGTTCGACCTCTCCTGCAAAATTGCTGAAAACAGGTTTGACACTGCCTTCACTGCACCCTGGAGGTTCGGTCGAACTTTTGAAAAGTTTGACCACACCAAGGTTCGACCGGACCTATCAGAGGTTCGGCCACACCTCCTCTTGCACTTCCTTTTCTTGCTTCCTCTCCTTCCCTTTTGCCCCTCTTTCCTTTGTCCATGGCTTCCATGCTTGGCCAAGGGGCCTCCCACCGTGCATAGGACTGTCACGGAACCTGCAGAAGATACCAAAGTTCACGAGAGCATGGGGATGATAAAATAATGCATAAAGATTATCAAAATAAGCATTACTTTTCATCAACACAAAAAGAAGCCATAAGAGGATAATGAGGTGGAAAAACCTAAGAAAAATAAGAGGAAAAAGACCTAAATACTACCCCTAATAGTGACATAAATGTCACTCATCAGTCGTGCCGAGTGTCTTTGAGACACCATACTTTGTAAAATAAAAAAGGAAAAAGATTTAGAGAATGGATGTTTATCTGAAGTTGAAAGTTGTAGTAGACTGAAAGTAGGCGTCCGAGAAGACACTAAGCGGCGGGGTACGACTGCTCCGTAAAATCACAAAATAGCTGGGGTCCGAGAGATCTCCTTTAGGAAATAATGTGAACAAATGTGAACAAAGGACTTGTTGACCAGCCCTATTTATAGGGAAAGAAAGAGCAGAAGAACATTCAAATTCAAAAACTTGGGCGGGAAAATACTCGGCCAAGCTATTTGTCGACACCTGTCGCCTCCCCATTGGGCGACGCTTTTCACACGTCACACATGCCAGGTCACGTGCCACCTGTGAGGGGCAAATGATTAGGGGGATTTTCCCTCTAATCACCCCTCGCCATGTGGACCAATCAGGTCCTGACAAGTGTCACTCAGCTGGACTTATCAGAACCTGCCACGTGGCACGCTTCAGCTGGTCCACCATGGACTTCCTATGCTATGCCATGTGGCCCTTCAGCCTTGCCTAAACAGGTAGCAGATTGGGCCCAAATCCCAAGAAAGCCCAGTCAGTCCTAGGGTTGGCCAAAAACCCTAGAACTTGGCACGCTTCCCAATGCTATAAATAATGTCATAAATGCTCATTTATGACAGAGACTGTTCACAAGAAACACACGGATTGCACAAATCCCAAGACAATCACACACCACACGGTACCGCCTATTAGACCCGTCCTAGCATCCGGCACCTATTTACATTCCGCATTACAACTCCTTCATTTGCTAACTTGATCGTTGGAGGCAGAGCTCCCTACCCAAGGAGTCTCCATTATCTTGTAGGTACAGGTGCGTGGTTCCAGCCTTGAAGTTGTAACTCTCCCAAGGGACACAGAAAACCCCGAAACACCAACCGCAACTGTTTGGGGGTTTTCTATGTGTCCTTCGGGAGAGTTACAATTTCCTAGCAGACTTCCTTCTTACGCCTGTACCTGCACTTAGCAGACTTCCTTCTTACGCCTATACCTGCACAAGTAACGGAGACTCCGGATGGGGGTGGGAGTTCCGCCTCCGAAGATTAAGTTAGTATCTTTTCGAAGTGGAATAAGAACAGTAAAAGCTTCTCGGTTCGAGAGCGTTTCAGTAGGTTTGGGCTTTGTTTGGGTTTTTTTTTGTGGTTGCAATTAATGTATCCTCATAAATGAGGTCTACCCTTACTATTTATAGAAAGGGAGAACTGTACCTCAATTAGGGTATAGGGGACACGTGTCTGCAAAGGGATTGGGCCTTTGCAGACCGTTTGAAGATTGACACGTGTCAAGCCTTTATTGGGCCACATGTCTTAGGGTATTTTCACCCTAAACATCTGCCCCTCACAGGTGAGATGTGGCAAGCTCACGTGTCATCTGTGACAGACGTAGGGTGCATGGGGTAAGTGACGGTTCGTCTGCTTCCCCCCTCTTCTTCTTTTTTTTTTTTTGAATTTCAAATTTTCGTGCAGAAGGTGACTGTTCGCCTTCTTCCTCTTTCTATAAGTAGGGTGGCTACCTCTTTCCTCCGCACTTTTTATTTTCAAAAATTTCCTGAGAAGCTCTGATACCGGCTGCTTCTTTCAAGACTTTCGAGCATCCGGTTTTCGCAAGTACTTGACATCTGCCTTCCGGCTGAGTACGGATTTAGCAAGGTACCGTCTGCATTCTCCCTCTTTTTGCCCTTAGATTAAGGACCTCACTCGGCATTTTGCCGCCTGGGTATATTTTGTCCAAAAATTTCTGAATTACCCCTACCTCATCCGGGATTTCCCGTGTGGTTTTTGAAATATTTCCCTAGTTGTAATATGCCCTCATCCGTCATTTTTCCGCATGGGGCTGGCTTGGGGCAAGTCCAAAAATCCCCCTCATCCGGTGTTTTGCCGTCTGGGATGTTTAATATACACCCATCTAGCATTGTGCCGCATGGGACCCCTTTGAGCCAACTTTATTTTTATTCAGACTAGTCACAAGTAACCCCATCCGGCCTTTAGCCGTATGGGGGTGGTTTGATCAACCTTTGCTTTCAAACATCTTTCAAATTGCCCCCATCCGGCATTTAACCGTATGGGGGTAGTTTGAGCAGCCTTGGCTTTTTCTCAAACATCATTCAAATTGCCCCCATCCGGCATTTAACCGTATGGGGGTCGTTTGAGCAGCCCTGGCTCACACTTTGTTTTAAATTGCCCCCATCCGGCTTTTAACCGTATGGGGGTCGTTTGAGCAGCCTTGGCTTTTTCTCAAACGTTGTTTAAATTGCCCCCATCCGGCGTCTAACCGTATGGGGGTTGTTTGAGCAGCCTTTAGCTTTTTCTCAAACATACAAATAGCCCCCATCCGGCTTTTAACCGTATGGGGGTCGTTTGAGCAGCCTTGGCTCAAAACTGTTTCAAATTGCCCCCATCCGGCTTTTAACCGTATGGGGGTCGTTTGAGCAGCCTCGGCTTTTTCTTAAACGTTGTTTAAATTGCCCCCATCCGGCGTCTAACCGTATGGGGGTTGTTTGAGCAGCCTTTAGCTTTTTCTCAAACATACAAATAGCCCCCATCCGGCTTTTAACCGTATGGGGGTCGTTTGAGATTCCTTGGCTCAAACTTTGTTTCAATTGCCCCATCCGGCTTTTAACCGTATGGGGGTCGTTTGAGCAGCCTTGGCTTTTTCTCAAACGTTGTTTAAATTGCCCCCATCCGGCATCTAACCGTATGGGGGTTGTTTGAGCAGCCTTTAGCTTTTTCTCAAACATACAAATAGCCCCCATCCGGCTTTTAACCGTATGGGGGTCGTTTGAGCAGCCTTGGCTCAAAACTGTTTCAAATTGCCCCCATCCGGCTTTTAACCGTATGGGGGTCGTTTGAGCAGCCTCGGCTTTTTCTCAAACGTTGTTTAAATTGCCCCCATCCGGCGTCTAACCGTATGGGGGTTGTTTGAGCAGCCTTTAGCTTTTTCTCAACCATACAAATAGCCCCCATCCGGCTTTTAACCGTATGGGGGTCGTTTGAAAATTTCCAGCCCATCTCTGCTATCCCTCATCCGGGACTCCACCGCTTGGGGGGCTTTTAAATGAGCTTCCAATTAAACATGTCTGATCTATTTTTCTTTATCAGCTTCAAACACATTTGGAGATTTCCGCCTGTGTAGGTTTCAAGCCACCATCTCAGCAAATTCCAACCTCCAAAGGTACCGTCTGCACCCTTTTTCAATTCTTTTTGTTAATTTTCCGGTTGCATAGATAGGATATGGACCCTTCAATTATACACTCGGCACAGTTTATGACTGCTGTCAGGCGGTCACCAGGCACGGCTGAGTCTAGGACTGGACTGCCGTCTGGGGTATTTGGGCGAACCTTCACCTACCTCGAATCCGACCGTCTCTGTTCATGTGCAGGACAGAATGGCTCGGATAAGATGGACGGCAGTTGACCCGGATTACAAATCCGACGACGCAGCCGAAGATCCGGCTGATCCCAGAAACGAGGACCAGACGGCAGGACCGTCTGGTGAAATTCCTTTGGAAGAAACCCTGGGGACTCGTCAAGATTCCCCGAGTGGTCCGAGCACACCGGGTGACAGCATATTAGAAGACTCTGATTCTAATGCCGAAGGATCCGGCGATGAATCTGCTGGAGAAGGGTCTGGGTCCGAATCTGAAGCCCCTGCACAGGAGGCTGAGCCTATTGTTGAAGAGGCCTACAAATGGCCGGCTAAGGGAGATCCGACTGACATGACCATGTCTGCAAGAGACGTGGTCACCCTTACTGCAACCCTTCCTGCCTTTCTTTTTAAAAGGAAACCAGTTGGGAAGGACTGGGAAATAAGAGTCTCGCCTGTTAATGCAGCCGTCGTATGGACGGACGACTTGGACCATGCCGATGATTTTTTCGGCTGTTATGAGGCGGCATTCAAAGCAGGCCTCCGGTTCCCCCTTCACCCCTGCATCAAGGACATATTGCTGGGGTATGACTTGGGCGTATGGCAATTGACTCCTAACTCTTGGGTAAATATTTTGGGGTACATTGTCGCATGTGAGCTGCAGGAGGTGAACCCCAGTTGGGAGGCTTTTGCACACATGCATTACCTCAGCCGGGCTCCGGGTGGGTGGAATGCCTGGTACACCCTTACCACCAACCAAGAATACATGATGACTTTGGAGAAGCCATCAAAGTGGACCAACTGGAAGAGCAAATTTTATGTCGTCTCTTCTCCTTCCACTTCCCTGAATCACCGGCTGCGGCGGTATAATAAGCACCCGGCATTGCTGGGCAAAAAATGCGCGCTCCCGAAAGTGCCGTCTGAGGCCTGGGACCAAATAATGGAGACGGGTCTCTTCCTCAAAACGACCCATCTGATGGAGGAAGGTAGTGAAATCATCATCCCAAAGTTCTGGGTACCCCTCCCGGAATGGTTCAGGGACGAGTCCTTCTTGTCCCTTTGCAATCTAAGTTCAATGTTTAAAAAGAGTAGGTTCATTAACCCATCCGGTATTCTGACGCCTGATTATGCGTACACGCTCTAACTCGAATTTCCCTTTTTTGCAGGTAAAGCTAAAAGAATGGTGCCTCCTGAAAAGACACCTGCCTTCTCAGCTATTGAGCTGAGAAAGAAGCAAATCGAAGAGAAGAAGGCGGCACTGGCCGCCAAGAATGGAGTAAAACCTCTTCCATTTCTTACCGGATGACATATGATCTGCCTTTGTTTCTAACTGATTGCTTTGTTTTGACTATTTTCAGGGTGGAACCCAAGGCATGCCAAAATCACTAGCAAGCATGCACAAAAGACCGGCTGGTGTGATACCCCAGCCGGCTTCAAAAGCTCCAAGGCTGCCGGGTCCACCTTTGGCAGCTAGTCCTGCAAAGAGGACGTCTGACCCTGCCAGGCCAACCACTGCAGGGAAGAGCCTGCAGCTAACGCCGAGTGCTTCGGCGGGCCAGACCCGGATGGGATCTGGCTCAGATGCGGCTCGGGGGGGATGGCACCCCACAACCTGAACAAGGTAAAACCTCTGCCTTTGACCCCCCCTGGCCGCTTGGGCATATGAGAGTCAAAACTCAAGCAAGCCAGTCTGGGGGCTCCTCTGGCAGCCGCATGAATATAGGCGGCGCCTATGCCCAGTATCTGACAGATAACCCTTCCTTTGCAGATGACTCTACCAGCCGACCCGACTACAACCAATACGCTAAGAGAATGGTCAAGACTCTGACCCGTTCTGAAAAGGAGGCGGTGCCGGCTGTACACCAGGTTAACCTGGATCGCATCAACTCTCTTCTTGCTGAGGTAAATAACCCGAATGCCCTATGCTTGTCTCAAGCTCTGCTTTTGCCGGATGAGTAGTAATTATCATCATTAGTTCCAACTCCTTTTCCGGTTGGTACCATAGGTGATGCTGAGAGTGGACGGGCTCCGAGTCCCCTTGCGTAAAAAGCAAGAGGAGGTAAGAGACGCTCAGAAGCGTGCCCTTGACCTAATTGACGTTAGTCAATTTCACAGTATTAAATATGATTTGGCAACTAAAGAGAGAGAGTTGCAACAGGAGGAATTACTGAAAGAGGCTGTGCTGGCTGGGGATGAGGCCAAGAAGAAAGTTGATGAACTTGAGCTCAAGGTCAAGGACCTCCAGGCTGATCTCAGAGCTCTGGAAGGAGTTGACAAGGAAAATGCCAACCTCCGCCAGAAGAACAACGAGCTGACTGTCCAACTCACTAATATTCAGGCGGCCTACAAAAAGGAGCTGAACAAGGAACTCAGCCGCCTGATTACAGAGAATGAAGCCGACTGCGAGGAGCGCATGAAGCTGGCTTGGGACCTCATCCATCCGGACTCTGACTTTGACTATTTCAACCTCCGTTACTTGTATGCTTCTGAAGTTTATGAAGCTCGAGTACTCGGCACTCCTGCCCCTCCTCCTTTCGACGAGTGGGCTGAGAAGGGGTTAGGGTCAGATCCGGATGGGGTGCCAATGGGAAACCAGCCGAAGCAGCTGCAAGAGCAGACGGCTGAGACTCAGGTTGGGCAAGCTCAAGGGTTGGAGCAGCCTCAGCAACAAGAGCAACAGCAAGATTGATATTTTCTTTCTTTTTTTACCGGCCTGCGTGCCGTGTATTTTCGATGTATCTTTCCCGGACAGGGGTCCGGCTAACATTTCAATTAATCTATTAACCGACACAGTCGGTTTTTCTATCTATTATTTGCAATTTTTTTTTATATGCATTTTTACAAGTATTTCAGCCGTTCTATATATGCCGGATGAAGAAGAGATACAACAATATGCCCCTGAAATGGCTACCTGTTTACCCCAACAGTACACAGGCAGTCGTTTCATGGAAACCGGATGGGGGGTCAGTGACTGACCTAACCTTGCCCCGTCTGGTACAATTATATATAGGATGGGATGTAAAACCGTTTAGGTGGTTACGGTGGCCCATTAGGAATTTCATTTTTCCAGATGGACCTCTTTTGGGTCCTTGCCGGATGAATGCTAGATGCAAAGGATCATTTCTAACGGCTGCAAATCGTTTTAGACAAACGCCGTTTGAGTTATGGGATCGCTAGAACAATGTTCCACCCAGAAGGGAGCTGTTCTCTTCAGTGATTCACCCGGATGGGTGTCACCGGATGACTGCTCTTTTTGGAGCAGTGGTTTTAATAAGTGTTCTTCCGTCTGTGTTCTTGCACTAGACAGGTGCAAATACAATTGTATGAATGGAAATTATATGCTTTCACATTTCAATCCTTAGAAGTAGTACTTTTTCAAGTTATCTACATTCCAGGTACGAGGCAGTCGCATTCCGTCTGGGGTTTCCAGGCGGTATGTGCCGTTTCTAACTTCTTCAAAAATCCGGTAGGGTCCCTCCCAATTTGGGGTTAGTTTCCCTTGTTCGTATGCCCTACCGGTTGCCTCAAGCTTCCGTAATACAAAATCTCCAACTTTGAGGGGGCGTTTAAGCACCTTTTTGTTGTAGGCCCTCGTCATTCGAAGGCGGTAGATTTCATGACGCAAGGCGGCGTTGCACCTTCTTTCTGGAAGAGTATCCAGAGACAGGCGCATGGCTTCCCAATTTGCCTCTTCATCATACAACATAATTCGAAGTGTTGGCTCATATAATTCAATGGGAAGCACCGCCTCTGTGCCATATGCCATAAGGAATGGAGTTTCACCGGTTGACCCCTTCTCAGTAGTTCTGATGGACCAAAGAACGTGAGTTAACTCTTCTGCCCAAAGCCCGCCTGCCTTCTCGATCTTTTTCTTTATGCCGCCTGAGATGAGCTTGTTGAAAGCTTCAACTTGACCGTTTGCTTGCGGACGGCCAACGGATGCAAAGTAGTAGGAAATCCCTTGGTCTTGCAACCAAGTCTTTAGGACAGGCGTTTCGAACTGGGGGCCATTGTCAAAGACCATTGACATTGGTACACCGAACCGGGTGATGACATTTCTCCAAATGAAGGAGATGACACCTTAGTTTTGATGCCCTTTACCGCCTCGGCCTCAACCCACTTGGTGAAGTAATCAACAGCCACTAAAATGTATCTTCTGCCGCCTGGGGCAGGAGTGTATGGCCCCAAAATATCCATGCCCCATTTTGCAAAGGGAATTGGGCTGTGAATAGCTGTCATATCAGTTGCCGGCTGCCTTATCAGCCGGCCGAACCTCTGGCACTTGTCGCATCTTTTCACCAGATCTAATGCATCCACCTCTAGTGTAGGCCAAAAGTATCCTTGGCGCCGGGTTCTTTTGGCGAGGGTCCTCCCGCCAATGTGAGATCCACAGAAGCCGGCGTGGAGATCTTCCAGTATTTCCTTGCCCCGTTCTGGGGTAACACACTTGAATAGCGGCTGCAAGTAACCCTTCCGAAACAGTTCACCCTTGTGCATTGCGAAGCTTAATGCTCGTCTTTTAAGAGCAGCTGCTTCGGATGAGGTTTCCGGTAGAGTGCCGTCTTCCAAGTAATTCCGGATGGGGTCCATCCATGTGGAGCTTCGATCTAGAAATCCAATGGGGTCATGTTCAATGCTTTTCTTTTCCATGACTTCCCAGAAGACTGATCTAGGCGTATCACATGTGGCGGAGGATGCAAGTTTGGATAGTGCATCCGCCTGATTATTCTCGGATCTGGGTACTTGACTTAGGTTGAATTCATCAAATGCCCCAGCCTCCTCTTTGACCGCCTGCAGATACATAATCATCACCGGGTGGGTGGCCTCGTAGTCACCGTTGTACTGGCTAACGATGAGTTGGGAATCTGAGCAGGCATCAACTTTCCTTGCCCCGACCGCCTTACACATGCGGATACCGGCTAGCAGGGCCTCGTATTCAACTTCATTATTCGAAGCTTGAAACTTGAATCGTAGAGCGTACTCGTATTTGTCCCCCTCCGGAGAGTGAATAATTACACCCGCTCCGCAACCATTCAGCGTAGAGCTCCCGTCTACATAAACCCTCCAAACTTCATCAGTTTTATCCGGCTGTATTGGCCTTGTCATTTCAACAATGAAGTCGGCAAACGCCTGACCCTTCACTGCTCGCCTGGGTTCGAAAGTGATTTCTAAGCTTTGGATTTCCACAGCCCATTTAATCATTCTTCCGGATGACTCTAAAGTGGTCATAGGCCTTTTAAGCGGCTGATCAGTGTAAACGGTCACCGGATGTGCTAAAAAATACGGTTTCAGCCGCTTGACTGCTTTGAACAAAGCCAAACCGAATTTTTCGATCATGGGATAACGAAGTTCAACATTCCGGAGGACATGGCTTATAAAGTATACCGGGAGCTGATTACCGTCTCTCTCAACAAGGAGGACGGCGCTCAAGGAGTGATCCGAGACGGCCAAGTACATGTAGAGAGCCTCCTGGGGTAGGGGACTCACCAATCTTGGCAAAGAATGCAGGTGTTGCTTCAGCCGTTGAAATGCCGCCTCAGCCTCTTCACCCCATTCAAACCGTGACCTCTTTTTGATTGCTTGAAAGAAATACAGGCACTTGTCACCTGACCGGCTGAGGAATCTCCCCAGTGCCGCCAGGCAACCGGTAAGCTTTTGAGCCTCCTTGACGGTACGTGGCGACTGCATGTCAATCACCGCCTGTACTTTGTCCGGATTGGCTTCTATGCCCCTCTGATCAATCAAAAATCCAAGAAACTTCCCGGACTCAACTCCAAAGACGCATTTTTTAGGATTTAACATGACTTTATGCCGTTTGAGGGTGGTGAGAGTTTGTCGGAGGTCGGCTAGATGATTCGCCTGCAGCTTTGATTTGACAATCATGTCATCAATGTACACCTCCACGTTCCTTCCAATCTGATCATAAAAGACCGAGTTCATCATTCGCTGGAAAGTAGCAGGCGCATTCTTCAACCCAAACGACATCACCTTGTAGCAATATAGCCCTTGATCTGTGACGAAAGCCGTCTTCTCTTGGTCTTTCTTCCACAAGGGTATCTGATGGAAGCCGGAATAGGCGTCCATGAAACTCATCAGGGCATGGCCGGCTGTAGAGTCTACCAAATGATCTATCTTTGGAAGCGGGTAGCTATCCTTTGGACAAGCCATGTTGAGGTCCGTGTAATCTACACACATCCACCAGGTTCCATTCGGCTTTTTCACAAGGACGACATTGGCTACCCAATCCGGGTAGTAACATTGCCGGATGAATCCAGCATCCAAGAGTTTCTTGACCTCGGTTGCTGCCGCCTGGGACCTTTCCTCGCCATGGTTCCGTTTCTTTTGCCTGACCGGCTTCTTCTTAGGATCCACAGCGAGTCTATGTACAGCAAGATCCGGACTTACACCCGGCATCTCTTCTACCTCAAAGGCAAACACATCTTTGAACTCCTTCAGCAAAAGGAGCAAACCTGATCCCAAACTTTCAAACGCAGTCGTTCCAACCTTGACGGTTCTGTCTGGCCGACTGTCTTCAAGGACAACATCAATTAATTCTCCTGCCGGCTGAGGGCGAAGGACGTTTGTCCTCTCCCCGGACAGTGATTGCTATTGTTTCTCCTTCACAGGCGCCAGTTGGTCCGCCTTCCTCTTTTTACCGGCTGGCTTTGTAGCCGGTAAGCTTTGATCACAGTCGTCAAGTTCAACAATTTCTTTCTCTTGACCGCCTATGTCAAGCGTTGGTTTGATGTCCGAGAGGTAACACTCTCTCGCCATCTTTTGGTCCCCACTCAAGGAACCGACTGTGCCATCATCCCTTTCAAACTTTATCAACATTAGAGATGGGATGATGACTGCCTTTGAGCGGTTAAGGGTTGGACGGCCAATAATCAGATTGTAGGCAGTCAGCTCTTCTACAACAAGAAACTTGACAACCATATGCCGGCCCTTACCCTTCTCTCCGAACCGGATGGGTAGATCAATCATGCTCACCGGATGTACTACTCCTCCCCCAAAACCTACAAGAGGGTATGAGGCCGGAAGCATGCTACTGGGCTTATACTTGAGTTTCTCCAAGCACCGGTAGCTGATGAGGTCGGATGAACTCCCGGTATCAATCAAGATCCGGCCAACTCTTTGATTGGCGATTTTGCACTCGATGACTATGGGGTCATCATGAGGCCGCCTGACCTCGCCCCTATCTCTCTCGGAGATGTTAACTTCCGGAAATGAATATTCAGACGACTGGCCCTCATCCACTGCGTTGACCAGTTTCTGAATGTTGTCTTTTGTGCCCCGGATGGTAGGCCCACCTCCCGCAAATCCACCGGCTATGGTCAGGATGGTTTCCTCATCCGTATCAGATTGAGTAGCCGTCTTCTTCAGGGGTGGTCCTCTTGCTTGTTTAGGAGTACCCCTTGACTTGGAAAGATAAGATTTGAGAGCCCCCTCATCAGCGAGCCGGTCGAAGAGCTGCCTGAGACTAAAGCAACCCTCAGTGTCGTGGCCAATTTCCTCGTGAAAAAGACAATATTTGCTCTTATCCCGTGCGCTTAGAGGACTCTTCATAGGAGACGGTTTTCAAGATTCAACCGGTCCTTTACTTCGTTGAGAATGGAGGCACAGTCCTTGTTGAACTCGTACTTTGGCACATACGGATCCGACCTCTTCCTTTTCTGGAAAGGTTGTCCGGATGAGTCTGCCGCCCATACCCCCTTTCTCTTGTCTTCCTTTTTGGCCGACTGGGTAGGCCGATTCTCTTTTTTATCGGATCTTTTGTAATCCGTTGGAAGTTTAACAGCACACAATTCCACTGCCTGAATGTAGGCCTCCGCCTTCATGAGTGCCTCGTGAAGAGTGGAGACCCTCTTCCTAACCAAGTCAAACTTAAAAGTTGATCCATCTTTTAAGCCTTTGAAGAAATCAGTATAGGCAACGTCATCAGACAATCCATGGATTTGGATCCTCATCAGGTTAAACCGCCTGACATATGACCGGAGCCCCTCTTTGTCTCCCTGTTGTATTGCCCCTAGATCAAGGCTTGTTTTCTTGGCAGGGATGTTCATAGAAAAGTTGGACGTAAACCAGTAGGCCAAGGTCCTGAAATTATTGATGCATCCGGCTGGGAGGTTACCAAACCAACGTTGAGCAATCCCTTTCAACGTAGCCGGGAAGCACCGGCACCATGCGGCGTCATCCAAACCCTGCAAATACATCAGGTTGGTGTATGCCATAAGGTGATCTTCCGGGTTGGTGGTACCGTCGTAGGCGCCTACCAACACGTTTTTGGTTTTAGACGGCTGGGTCATCTCGGTGATTTCTCTGGAGAACGCCGTTGGCTGTTCCCCAAGGTTGAGCAGCCGGAGCTGCCAGTCCATAGGCTGGACGGGCGACTGATGCTGCCCCCCGAAAATACCTGCCTGTGCATAGGGGGATCCAAAGGGCGTATATGGTGTTCCATGCACTGCCGGTTGGATCATATGGGGGCCGGATCGAGCGGAAACCTCGCTCGTCCGGCTGTCATTGTTTGTTCTCGAGTGCCTTCCTGAGGTGGCATTGAAGCTGTCTCGAAAGGTCGATGTTGATGCCGACTAGGATCGCTGAGTCTTTTTATCTTGGATGAGCGTCCGGGCATCAGAATAGACTTTCTTGGTTCCATCCGGCTGAATGTGCCGGACGGGCTTTCTGACTCCATCTATAGGAGTGTGCATCTTTGAGAAATCAAAGAGCCTAGCTGGCATGTTTGACTTCGGATGTGGGGTAGATGCTCTACCCTTTACTGTTTTGGCTGTCTTTTTACCGTGACGCCTTTCTTCCGCCTGACCCTTACGGGGGCCGGCTGTGTAGTCCAGAAGGCCTTTGATCTCTCCTTTGAAGCTCATCATCATATTCATGAGCTCATCTCTGGAGACTGGGGAGTCTCCAGAGGTAGAGGTTAACCCAAGCGGCCCCCTAGTTGGCTTGCTAGGAGCCGCCTGGTTCCCTTCCCGTTCTCTCTTATCTTTGGAACGGGTGTTTTTGGTCCTTAAAGAGCCATCCGCAGCAGTGTAGCCTTCCAAGTCATAGTTATCGGCTGTATCTTGGTCCGAATGGACCTCAACCTCCCCAGTAGGCAGATTGCCTTTACCAGGTAGTATAGGCTCAGATGTCATCTAGAAAGTACTCTCCCCACAGACGGCGCCAGATGTTTGGGGGTTTTCTATTTGTCCTTCGGGAGAGTTACAATTTCCTAGCAGACTTCCTTCTTACGCCTGTACCTGCACCTAGCAGACTTCCTTCTTATGCCTGTACCTGCACAAGTAACGGAGACTCCGGATGGGGGGTGGGAGTTCCGCCTCCGAAGATTAAGTTAGTATCTTTTCGAAGTGGAATAAGAACAGTAAAAGCTTCTCGGTTCGAGAGCGTTTCAGTAGGTTTGGGCTTTGTTTGGGTTTTTTTTTTGTGGTTGCAATTAATGTATCCTCATAAATGAGGTCTACCCTTACTATTTATAGAAAGGGAGAACTGTACCTCAATTAGGGTATAGGGGACACGTGTCTGCAAAGGGATTGGGCCTTTGCAGACCGTTTGAAGATTGACACGTGTCAAGCCTTTATTGGGCCACATGTCTTAGGGTATTTTCACCCTAAACAGCAACGAACTTCTTTGCTACTCAAAATCTTCATTAATTCGACACCAAAGCAGCAATTTATTCACATAAAGGCAAAGGTATTCAAATACCTTCGTTAATTATTCTCTTTTGATTAATTTTAAAGCAAGGATTTTGGTTATCTTAGGTTATTATCGAGATTTCGTTAATTATGTTGAAAATATTGCTAGATTTTGTTGAAATTGTTGTTGGATATATTTGTTGTGTTGGTTGGATTATTATTGCTTGTAGACAGGTACATTGTGGTTTTGTGGAGGTTAAGGGTGGAAATAGCCAGGAGTTGGCTTTGAAAAAGGAGTGAAAACAGAAGAAAAAAAAAGAGAGGTGGGTAGTTATGAGTCCAAGGATTGAGAAGAAGAGAAAAACCGCAAAGTCGGGACAATCGTCCCAAAACACAGAGTCGGACCAACCCAATGTCTTACCCACCTTAAAATTATTAAACAAAAGCCACTCCTCTATATACTCTGACATGAAAAAACGAAAGTTGCGACCTTCTAGGCACTACCATCGTGGAGACATGATAAAACTTGGGATAAATGACGATTTGTGGATTCTTTTTCACAACCTTCGACTAGGGTCATTCGTAAACTCTTCATTCATGACCTACCAAGAACCCACCTTAGAGTTTTTCTCGTCTTTTCAAGTTGACACACTAGAAGACAACGACTTTCGGATATCTTTCCAACTCTTCAACAACCCCCACACCATGTCACTGGCACAGTTCAACCAAGCCCTAGACTTTCACTCAGATGCAGACCTCCTCTACCCGCTCTATGAGAACTTTAGGGAGTATAGTGAGTACGCTTGGTGGCGTTCCATTTCAGGTAAAAATGAGTTTCATACCAGGACTTCCATAGCCAGTGAGATTTGGCACCCTGTCCTTAGGATCCTACATCGTTTATTAGGGTATTCTATCATTAGTAAACAGGACCTAGGAAAACAGACTAAGGAAGAGGTCCTTTGCCTGTGGATAGCAACAAAGGGAGAGCATGCACTGAGGTTGAATTTGGGATTCCTCTTTATGCAAACTTTCCAAGCCATAGCAAAGGGAAAAAAGCCAGGGGAGATACATTGCGGGACGATGGTCACTAGATTGGCCACCAAGTTAGGTTACACTGACCTTCTACCTCTATGCACGGCCGTAGGTAGTATTGGGGATATTTACTCCCACGGCAAACCCCAATGCTTTTAGGTGGCTAGTTAGAGGAGCCAACCATTGTTTCCTCCCTAAGCCTCACTTCACCTCCCTTACGCGTCAGTCCTCTAATGTGTGGAGAGTTTTGAGAGATAGCAGGCGAGAGACCGATGTTGATGGGGACGATGACGTAGGGATAGGTAATGAGGAGGAGGTTTAGGAGCAGCAGCCGGTTACCCAGCAACCCACAGGTACAGGTACATTTCAGCTATCTAACATAGCTAGACAGTTGCAAGTGATTTATGAGTCACAGAAAGGCCACCATCTGCAATAGCAGGCCCTCTATGACTCAGCTGTGGATAGAGGAGAGATTGCTCCCCCCGTGAACAACCCCAATTGGCCGCCTCAGCACGGCCCTGTTCCTTCTTGGGGGGGACAATCTCCCCACTTACCCCTACTGGCAAGGTCCTTCCGAGCCTAGTAGGGAGCTCCGCAGCTTCCCAGAGGAAGGGCAGTACGATTATCGTGTGCCCAGCGGGTGTGACTTTAAAGGGGACCCTACTTACCCTATGTGCATCCTGATCACCCCGCCCCTCTGTATTCCTAGTCTAAGGACGCTCCCTCTAATACTTTGCCCAGTTGGCAAGAGGATCTTTACAGAGGTCACTACGGTTGGCCGCCAGGCTTTGACGGTGGTTGGGGCCTTTTCGGCCTCCTTAGTGGCTTCACTTATGACGAGCCGTCACGTCGGCCTGGCTCACCTAGTGAGCCCAGCTCTAGTGGCCAGTAGGCTACGTCCCTTGAGTATATCTCTCTCCCCTGATTTTGTATGCTTATTTTGATGAGTAGGAGATATACTCTTGGTAGGGAGTGACTTGGCTGGGATTCTTACTTGCTTGCCTGCCGGTCTTTCATTGTTTTACTTGTACCTTTATGTTGTTGATTCTACTAAGTTGCATAACTGTTTTCTTTGGTTGATTTTTCCCCTGTTCACTAATATTGTTGATGAATTTTTTATGTGGTTTTGATGATGATGTTGTTTTGGGGACGTTTCTCTCGGTTTGATGGATACCGGTGAGTCCGCCCCCCCGTTTTTCCTGTTGATGATAAAGATTACTGGTATTCGCCGACATGGCGATTGACCAGTGTAGGTGTGTATATATGGTTCGATGATTTTTGAGGTAATGTTGATTTTGGAGGAGATCTAGAAATTTTGTCAAGGGTAGATTAGTTTATAGTGAAGCAAAAATAAAAGTTTACAAAAAAAAAAAAAAAAAAAAAAAAAAAAAAAAAAAAAACTTAATGAGAGTAGCATTTTATTTCTTTATTTTTCATTTTTCAACCTTCATTCAGGCTAACCCTTTTGTGTATATAGTTTTTTTTTCTCTTTATTTGGATACTCACCCCTTTTAGGATGCATGCTTTCACTTCGGATATGCTTACTTGGGCGTCATTTCGGTGAGATCTTTCTTTTTCCTTTTTTTTCTTTCCATCACTCTATTTTTCGTTGGTGTGCTCTAGGATAGTTGTAGTTTAATGGAAGTTGAATGATTCGAGGATGTTTGCTATTAACACCTAGTGTGTTTGGGGCCGTTGATGTTGATATCTAACGGCCACTTGTTTGTAAATTGGGATATATTTGATTATGCTTACTTCCTCATGTATTTCCGCTTTCTTGGATATCAAAATAAAAAAAAAACTTAATGGTCCTGCATTCTTGAATGTCTTTATTCCTAAGGATTAAGAGTTTTCGCGTTCTTGGATTGCCATTGGTTGACTCTAAGATATGTTGGTGAAGGATAA
This sequence comes from Chenopodium quinoa, assembly GCF_001683475.1. NCBI lineage: Eukaryota > Viridiplantae > Streptophyta > Magnoliopsida > Caryophyllales > Amaranthaceae > Chenopodium > Chenopodium quinoa. Next base: position 66,776 of record NW_018744269.1, read on the forward strand.
TTAGGTCGTTGGACTAACTACCCTCAACCAAACAATATTTATAAACCTACACCTACACTAAACAAGTTTAGTGGTAAGTAGAGGGTCGAACCACGGAGACGACATAAACACTATCAACACCACCACCAATTAAGCTAGGTCAAAGAGATAGGATGGATAGAACAATAAACAAAAATGAGATTTATATTAAGTTAAACTAACACCAAGGGAGAGGGTCAAACATGACAATGATCTTCAATAAAGTTAGGCAATGGAAATGAGTTTACATGCAAACCAAATATCTCATATAAGGCAATACCAACAATACCATCTAACCACCTATCGGGGTCAAAGGCTTTCCCAACTTAACACATGCTCATACTATCGTCATAAGCTGTGAAAGTTAAGGTTTTCGCATAGAATCGATCACCTAATGGATATCCCTAAGTTACACTATCGTCATAACTTAGTTCAATCCACCCAATTACAACACATGATTGGCCATTCACATGGAGTAATTAGTAAAACATGGTTACAAGGTATATTTAATCACATATAACCAGCATTTGTCTAGCCTAATACATTCAAGGTTCACCACATGCTATCACCAATCCCTTAGTAAAGGGAATTACTCACTAATCATGAACAACTAACACAAAACCCAACAAGAAGAACAAAGAGAAGCAATTAAACTAAACAACTACTCTAATCAAGCAAGAAATTAAGAAAGAACAATAAATGAGATAGAGTTTAGAATGCTCATTGAAGTATTGAAAAGGAATCCAAAACAATGTCACTTTGCATCTTCATCTTCTTCAATTCACCATTGAAGCTCTTCACTTTCTCTCTCTAAAATACCCTAAATAACTCTTAATCTACATTGCAAAGTATAAAAACAAAGATTAAAACTAAATCTAAGCCTAATTTATAAGAAGATTGATGGAGAGATGTTAGGGTTTAACCCCTCAAAGAGGAGAGAGAAAACCCCAAAGAAACCCACCATCAAAACTTGCCCAAAGAGGAGAGGAAGAAGCATTTAAAAGACCCATAGCTGCTCGTGCGCGCCCGCGATAGAGGCCTGCGCGGCCGCGCACTGGGATTGGCCTGACAGCAACATTCATTTTCAAACGGCCATAACTTCTGTTGTAAGAGGCTTCTGGGGGCGTGCAACCTAACGTTGGAAAGCTCTTTAAGTCTAGTTTCCAATGCATTTTGAATCACCTCAATCCAATTTGTAGATCAAAAGTTATGGCTAAAAGAGTGAACAAAGGTTAGTTTTGGAGTTCAGGCCCTTGAGCGCCCGCGCCTATCTTAGGAGCGCCCGCGCCTATCTTAGGAGTGCCCGCGCCTAAGCCGCGCCCAAATCGCGCCTACATTCTGCCTCCAATATTTTTGACCCCAATGTTAGGCACGCCCGCGCTGGGTTTGGCGCGCCCGCGCCATTCTGAAAGCGTGACCCGCGTTGTCCGCATGGCCTTGCTTGCTTGCTCCTTAACTTCCTTTGTAGCTCTTCAAATGAACTCCAATTCTCCAAGCTCTTCATTCTCTCAAAATCAACTCCAAAAGACTACAAAACACGAGGAAAAGCACAAAAACATAATAAAGAGAGAAACAGAGCAAAAAGGGGTACAAACAAGGGACAAACGTAGAAAAATACGGCGATTAGAGGATATAAATAGTGGCATAAATGCCACTTATCATATGTCTATGCTAAGGTATTTGTGCTAGAACTCCTAAGGCCCACCGAACCCAAATTAACTTGTTTGTGGTAAGAAGGTGTTGCCCTCATTGGGGGATTTGAAGCCCTAAAGGTAGTTTTTGTAACCCGATGTGAGTTTTACTGTTCAAGCCTCCAACACTTATTGTATGAGCGGCATAGGATCCTTACCAAGGCATGCTTAGATCGATAACTTGATTTCTAGCTACCCGAGATCGCGACCGAACTAAATCTAGGGAGGACAAAGGCATTTTCTTCAATGACTATTTTGCTTTTCTAGGTTTAGCTTTTCTTTTGTTGCTTCCTTGTAATTTCATTTGCATATCCCCCTTTCTAGCCATGTTGAGCCTACACCTCCTTGTTTGTAGCATATTACAAACCCTATGGCCCTTCTATTTCATTTTCTTCACCCGTAGAATTGTGAAGTTTGAGCCATGAAAGTTTGTTGTGATTTTGGTTTGATAAGTTGGAAGGTGATGGTTTGATATGAAAAGTAAGGTTGTTTTCGATATTTTTGGTGTTTATTAAAAGCAAATGTGAATTTAAGAAAAAGTCGTCCATAGTTATAAAAGGCAAGGACAAAGTAATAAAGGTTGATAAAAGCATGAGCTAAAAAAAATAATAAAAAATAAAAAATAAAAAATGAAAATGAAAAAATTTGAAAATTTGCAAAAAGATTTTGATGTAGTGTCCTCCCTAGTTTGCGCATTGAGGACAATACTCAATTCAAGCTTGGGGGAGAGGTTCTACGCATTTTATTTATAGTTTTGTGAGGTTGTGTTGAATAAGCTTGGGGAAGATGTATTTTTGCTTGAAAATTGGTGATATTCTACATTGTTTTCGGGAATTGGCGCCATTCTTTGCTTCACAATTAGGATTTACCACCAAATTTTCATATCTTTCCTCACCTTTACCTCCTAGCCTACATTACAACCCCTTTTAAAGTCCTTTTGACTTGGATTAGTTAAGTCACTAGTCGGTGGAGGGAGCTAGATTTCAAGCATATGGAGAGAGCATGACTTGGTAAGATGTCTGGTCACCCTTGTTTCATTTGTTCCGGCTCCTTCGTGGAGTCATGAGATGCTACCTTGGAGGGTGGATTTGAATCTAGATGAGGGAACGCGGTAAGAATGTATGGAATGCGGGTGGAGTGGAGCATGTTAGAGTTCTCTTTGCTTAGCATAACGTATCTTTCAATCAACAATTGGCATCCAAAAACGTGCTTACTCTTAGTGCTTAGAAAGATTGTCATCCATCTATGCTTATCTTTTCAATATGCTCTTCATTTCCATGTTTTGTTCCGTCTTTGTAGTTGATTTTCTTCTTTATTTTGCTCCTTTGTTTGGGTTTGTTTTTAGCATGTTGCCAAGAGTTGTGGGTTAAACTCTTTGGAAACCCCCACGAGAGCATACTCGTCCTCATTGGCGACTTTGAGGTTTAAATGGCTTGTTGTTTATGCTAAAAACAACCGTGATTCCTACGAAAGTAAGTTAGTGTAAATTCCTTTCCCTCCTTTTCTATTTTTCTTGTGTTTGAATAATTGTTTCTTATTTTTCTTTGCCCTTAGCTTTGCTCGAGGACGAGCAAAGGTTTATCTTGGGGGAATTTGATGAGTGACATTTATGTCGCTCTTAGGTTAGTCTTTTCTAGTAGTTTTAGTAATAATTCGGTCCATTTTAGTATGTTTTTGCTATGATCCGCTTAGTTCGAGTATTCTACCTTTGTGATGCGTAATGTGTATTCATGTGGTTTAGGTAGTCTATACTCCCCTCCCCTTTCGTTGTATTACGCTTTGCCTTCCTGTTCCATGATTGTAGGTGGAAGCCGTTGATTCGGAGATGGAAGGAACAAGGGCAAAATGGGAAGAGTTCTATACCAGACAAATGGCACGGGCGCGCCACCTATAAGCGCGGGCGCGCCTCCCTTGAGCGCGAGCGCGCTGATGAGCTGGACCAACCATTAAATACCCACATTGGAGTGGGCGCGCATTTCGAGGAGTGGCCGCGCCATCATTTAACGCGCGGGCGCGCCTGACTGCTGCGGATTCAAATCCCGAATTCAGTCCAATCAACAAAAGGGAGGCAAAACAGCTAACTTGGGACAACATTCTATCATTAGGATATTTTTTAGCATAGAAACCTTGGAGGAGAGCTTTTAAGGAATTTTTCTAGGTTATTGTTTTAGCCACATTTGTATTGAACAATCTTGAGAGTTTTTAGTGTAATTTCATTGCCCATCAACATTAGTTTTACTGTTAGTGTTGAATAAGTATCTTGCAACATTGATGTATGGTCAAGCTTGGAGATTGGATGATGTATGGTTCTTTATTTGGATTTCAATGAAGGTTTTGGTATATTTTTCTATTTTCTCTTGTTTTTATGATTAAAGTTTCTACCTTTGTTAGTTTAGTTGATAAAAACCTTGTCTTTCTTACTATTTCATTGGTTATAATGTTGATTAGTATGATTGTAGTTGTAGTTATGGATAGTGAGTAGTTTCTTGTTGCTAAGGGTTTGGTGAAGATATGCTTTGAGTTTGATGTATGTTAGGCTAGGTTAATTTGGAATATTTGTGATTAAATCTTCATTATGATTATACTTATTAGCCACTTCGTGTTTATGGCCATATGCATATTGTGGTTGAGTGACTTGAACTAAATCATGACAATAGTGTGATTTAAGAATAGTCATTAGGTGATTGATTATTGCATGACCTTAGTTTGTATGCCTTATGACGATAGTGTAAGTGTATGCTAGCTAAAATAGCTCTTAATCCCGATAGGTGATTAGAGAGTATTCTTGACATTGCCTTGTATGAGTTGCTTGGGTTACATGTAAACGTATTTTCCGATGCCTAACTTCGTTGAATTCATAGCATGTTTGATCCTTCCCCCTAGTGCTTGTTTTAATTGTTATTCTATCCCCTTTAATCATTACTTTACACACCATACTTCTTGTTCGAACTAGATTAACATTAGGAGATAAATAGTGGTGCTTAATCGTTTCCCTGTGTTCGACCCTTAACTTGCCTCTATACTCTTTTAGTTGCATGTTTAGGACTACAAATATCATTTTATAGAGGTGTCTTAGTAACGACCTAAAATATCGCCTGTCAACCACAACCGTTATCAAATACCCAAGTGGAAAGAGGAGTAAGATTGATTTCTACAACAAGTACATTAGGTAACTCCGTACCTTCCGTTTTCAATGGCATGTTGTGAGGATAATCTGGTAAGTGGTAGGACCACCTACCACAATAGAAGCATTGGCTTCCCTCTTTCTTCAAGTACTCCTCTAAGTGGTTGATTAGTAAATCAACAAGCTTGAACATAGAGCCTTCATCATCTTGAATAAGCTTGACGAGATCAAAACCAGCATGGAGTGAAAACAGAATTGTGTCATGAGCAAACACATCATCATAAGGTCTCCCTAGGATATCCATCTAATTAAGTAATTCAATCAGTTCCTTAACATGGTCCCTAACTAACTGACCAGGTATGAGTTTCTTGGCCATAATCTTGTCATGAATGTTGTAAGTTTCATACCTTACACTGTCAGTCTAGGAGAAATAAATCTTGGGAATCGAATCAACGATTTCCTCCACATTCTTATCAATGATGCCTGCAATGCCTTTTGGACGTAAACGCCCTCTGCATGCATCGTATAGACATTCCCACAGCAAAGTTGGCTCATAAATCTTAAACCTTCTAGCCCAACAAGTTGAATAGAGGATAAGATGAGACTCCTTACTTCCTCTACATTTGAAATATCTTTCGCATGCCTTTCAGGGGTAAAACCGACTGAGAATCTGCTTTCAACGGGGATATATAAGTGAGCATCAAGCCCCTGGCTCTTTAGAACACTTCTTAACTCCCTTTCCTAATCCCTGAAGTCTCTTAGGTTTATCTTTGTTTTCAATTTGGTTGGCAAGTTAGTGTTGTCATTAATGCTATTCATCTACAAACAAAAACGAGGCAAAGTTCAATAATTATGTTTAATAAATTTAAAGTACCATAAACGAATTAAATAGGTTACTTTAAAGCACTTTATTTAATATTAACAGGTCCATATTGAATTTATGTGATTCCAAGACCCTTTATTTTTGCAATAATTAACCGGACTTTGGCCCTACGATCAACCATTACATTTTCAAGGTGAGTAAAATCTTTACTGATTACAACTCTTGTAACTCTTGGGTGAATAATTAACCATCTCATGTTTAATAATTACCCTTTACTTCAAGATTATAAACTCTTTAGGTAATCTTGTTGAGCATAACCAATTAAAATTATAAAACTTGATTTACCCCAAGTTACCTAAGATATAAAAATGACCCCTCATCTTTGGCATGACCTATCATTTATTATTGAAGGGTTGTTGGGTTTTTAATTGGAAAAGCAATCTCAATATTACCGAGACCTAGATTTATTATGTTGTATTAATTTAGTGAACTCTAGCACATCATAAACAACATAAATAAAACCTAGCATGCATAATGTATTAAAGCATAAAATAAAACATGACATAGTATGACCCCTTAATCCTAAGAAAACTAATCTTGAAATTTAACCACTTGAACCTTCATGGATCTCCATCCACCTTGCTCTTTTGGGCCTTCACTTCATGGACTTCTTTGGAATAAACCATTTAAATAACTAATCTATTTACTTTAAATAAAAAGTTACAAAAAAACTTAATGGTACGCAGACCATATTTAGATTACAAAAATACATCACGATGCGCAGATCGTATTTAGAATCTATGGGCCATGCTAGTCTATATATAGAAAAATAATATCATATATTATAAAAAGTGTCATATAATAAATCACTCAACATGCTTACCTAATCTAAAATATCGAATATTCTTAATTAAGACAACGCAATTCCTAAAATATCTCATATTTTTAAATCATAATTAGAGAATATCATATATTATTCATTACCATCTTTAAAAAAATAAAATAAAAAAAAAATCATATATTTTACATTTGGCATGAGATAGAATCAAATCTTATTTTAATAATGGAAAGATAAATCATATTTATTTTCCATGATTATCCTAACTTATTTAGGAGATTCTATCCTAGTTACTAGCCAATCAAAATTTTAAAATCAATTATTTTCTAAAATAATTATGGAATAATCTCATTATTTAAATAAATTATTATCCTTTTGGAACATGCTCAAAATATCCCAAACAAGTCCTACCCAAACTTAATAACGTTAATTATGGATAATTATCAAAATAAAAACTTTTGAAAATGATTTTATCCCAAAATAAAATTTGAATTTATTTTGAAATATTTTTAAAATAAAATATTTTTTCTTTGAAAAAATCATATGCGCTAGCCACCGTGGTGTGGCCAACCGAAACCAGCCACCGTGGTCGTACACCTTGTAGTGTACGCTGCCGCAAGCAGCGACGCAGAACATCAACCATGGCAGCAGCGTGCAACCCTTGCACAGCTGCTGCCCAGCAATCTTTGACCACCTGCCCTCCCCGCCTCTCCTTCTTGGACCAGCAGCAACGGCAGCCACCATGGCTGCGCCACCCAACCACGGCTGCCGCCCCTAAATCAACCTCAAATTTTTGTTTTTAAATTTTTAATTTAATTAGAAACAACACTTGTTTAAATTAAATTAAACTTGTTTCGGGGTTTTCTGATGTCCTGCGGGAGAGTTACAATTCTGAGACTGGAACCGGACGCCTGTACCTGCAAAACAAACGGATGCTCCGGACGATTGGAGATCCGCCTCCGACGGTCAAGTTAGTACTTGATTAAGGAGTAATTAATGCAGAGATAAAAGTAATTGGGTCTCTCTAGGTGAGAGTGTTAAATGTGCGTAATCCCCCTTAATGAGGATTAATGGGCATATTTATATGCCTTGGGATGCGTGCCAGTACTAGGTTTAGGTTAAACCTAAGGCTGACTGGGCCTCCCACAATGATTGGGCCTTGTTGGCCGGTTTTCCCATTTGGCATGGGTGGACACGTGTCACATTGTAATTGGTCCAAGGAGGACGAATCTCTTGATGACACGTGGCAGGCTCCTATTGGCCTACATGAAGGACACGTGGCGAAACTTGGCTAGCCCACGTGTCGGATGCTGATTGGTGGATAAAATCCCCTAATCATTTGCCCCTCACAGGTGGCACGTGACTGGTCACGTGTTACCTGTGACACGTGTCGCACCGTGACAGGCGACAGCCTGCTACAGGTGTCACTCGGTGAAAGGCCGAGAGATTCTCCCGCCCAAATTTTGAATTTTGGAAGTGACCCTTCGCCTTCTCACTTTGCCTATATAAGGGTGTGTTGACTTCAGTCATTTTCACACTTGAGAACTTTTTAGAGAGAACATTCGGACCCCTGAACTTGCTGTGACATTCCGGACTCTTTCTGCCTACCGCCTGCTCTAACAATCCAGCTACTCAGGATTTTCAGAACTCCGTCAACTTCACTCGTTCAGGTAACCGTCGGTTCTCTTACTCTTAATTTTCTCTTTATTTTATTCTTTTTTGAAATGGCACCACGGAAGCACACGATACAACCTAGGTTAGTTATCAGCCGGTCACCGGGGACGGCTGAATCTAGGACTAGGAGTGCCGCCTGCCCTTTTCCGGACCCATCTTCGCCCTTTATACAAAGTCCGATTGTCTCTGTGTCTATGCAGAACATGATGGCCAGAACAAAAAGAACTGCAACAATCTCGAACTCAGACGGCTCCTCCCACTAGGTGCCGATTAGTGAAACATCTGACCAGGCGCCAGATGTGGAAGTGAACCAAGGCGGCTTGACAGCCGAAAGTTCTGAGGGAGGGGTCAAGGTGACCCCCTCCCATTTTACAGTTGACATGTCTACATTCTCTCCTACTCCTTTTGAAGGAGAGAAGGCGGGCCCCTCTAGGAGAGGGGAGGAGTCGTCCTCTTCGAACTCGTCAGAGGACGAATCCGAGTCTAGTTCTTCTGGTCATGCTTCTATGGACACGGAAGAGAAAAACAACCGCCTACAAGAGGCGAGGCTTTCTCACGCAGTTGAGAAGGGGGACAATTGGGCTGAGCCATCCGCCTCTTACCGAGAGCAAAATACCCCTTACTACTGCACTGTCCCACGGGGCCGGATCACGGCTATGCAAGAGAGAGTGGGGAGCTTTATTGCGGACCACACAATGGGCCCCGGCTTTTTAGTTTTTGTGTCGGATCCAGAAGACACAGTCGTCTGGCTGGCTGGTACTAGTTATGATAGCGCCTGCTTTGGCTGCTACGAGGCGGCCATCAGGGCTGGGCTGCGCTTCCCACTACATCCGGCTGTTCAGCGGATCTTGGATGGGTATGAGTTGAGCTTATGGCAGTTAACCCCAAACTCCTAGGTCAACGTACTCGTCTATGTGGCCGGGTGCGAACTGCACGGGGTGGAGCCAAACTTCGAGGCTTTCGCCCACATGAACTACCTCAGCCGGACCCCTAAGGCAGGCGGTACCGGCTAATATCAATTGACGAGCCACAGAGGCTACCTCATGACAAGAGGTAAAGCAAACAAGTGGAAGGATTGGCGAAGTACCTTCCTTATCATTGAAAGTTCAGACACAGATCTGAACAAGCGCTTCAACAGGTGGAACAGGAATCCGCCTCTTCTTGCAGGCGGCCGCATCATGCCGCTTGTTCCCTCCGAAGCCAAGAAAGAGATCCTGGATAAAGGACTCTTTAAAGTAGAGTCGAGGGTCGACTCTACTACAGGGGTACGAGAGCAAGTACCCCTGCCTGCGTCCCGAGCTTCAAATGGCTCTATGACGAGTACTTTCTGGCCGCCTGTGGCCTTAGCAGTCGGTGTTCAAGAGGTAGCCGGCCTGTCGAATACTCTTTTTTTCCATGAGTTACCGTTTATCTTTTTATTAACTTGGTATCTTGTCTTTGTAGCGGACGCCATGAGCAAGATCACCGCTTCCAAGACTGCGGCGGCCATGTTGCGAGCCTCTATTATGCAACAATCCTCAACCGACTCCCCCATCAAGGGGGCGCCCTTGGTGAGCTCCGAACCTTTCACTCTCTTTTTTTTTTTTCAGACGAGCACTCCAAGAACCTTTTCTTCCCAACAGCCGGACTCCAAGACCCGGAGGACGACTGTTGCGAGCTCTCCCGGTACTGCCAGGAAACATGCGGCGGCTGAGAAACATCCGTCCACTCCTTCTAAAACTCCAATCAGGCCGCCTAGAAGTATGAAGCTGTCCTTGTGAATTTAGACTTGCTCCCTTCTTTACTAGGTCTAACCCGTTTGTTTATGCTTGATGCAGCTGGCCCTCAGGAGCCAGACTTGGTCGAGGTGGCCAAGTCTATGATCAAAGTCGTCCCTCCGGCTGAGAGGGAGGCGGTTAGGGGTGTCGGCACCCTTGACCTAGACGGGATTGCAGGGGTCCTTGCTGAGGTATACTTAGCATATTTTTGGTTATTTAAATTCTAGGACGCCTTTTTTTTGTTTGAAAACTTACGCCTGTTCCCTTTTACTTAGGCCCTGCTCCGAGCGAACGGCTTTCGCAAGCCGCTTGACAGAAAGAACAAAGAGGTAAAGGCTGCAAAAGCTATGGCCGCCTCTGACTGTGATAAGGCAATGTTTCAAATTGCCCAAAATGAGATTTTGACAACTAATATTCTTTATTATCAGGCGCAGGCTACTTCTGCTATCCGGGCTCAGTTGGAGGCGGCCCAGAAGAAAAATAATGAGCTGGAGGCGACCATCAACAATCTCAAGGCCGAGCTGAGACCTCTTCGCCAAAAAATGTCTTCATACGACACCTTGGAGAAATCCTTGGCACACGTTAAGGAACGCCTGGTGACCCAGGAGAAGAGTTTTACTCAGGAGCTCTCGGCAAAGGCCGAGCAAGAAAAGAAGGAGCTGGTCCGAGAGATGATGGAAGACTCTGCTCAGATCCAGCGCCTGACCTGGGGCCGCCTCTTCCCCAATGCCGACTTTTCCTCATGGGAAAAAATGTACCGCCAGTGTTCTAATAGATATAATCAAGAAATCCTGGCGGCTGCTGAGGACGAGGCGTTGGAGGAGGAGGAGCCGGTAGTGGCACTTGTGCCGCTTGGGGTGGATGCATCGAAGAAGGATGCAGCTGAAGCCGAGTCCAGCAAAAAGAGTGTTCACCAGGCGGCAGATGCTATTATTGAAGATCTGCCCCTTTCTTAAGCTTTATGTCTTCTTTTTACGGCCTGCGTGCCGTTTGTTTCTGTTTACCCGGCCGGGGGGCGGGGTTTTGAATATTTTGTCGGTCTTAATGACAAGCTTCTTTTTGTATCTTTTACCCGGCCAAGGGGTCGGGGGTATGAATATTTATGCTGGTCCTTCTGGCCGGCTGTTAATATAGTTGCGGACACGTACGATGTAGTTAGTCACGCCACCTATGCCCCTGGACGACTTGTTGTCTGTTTCCAGGCTAAGCGATTAAGGCTAGAGACTCTAGTCGGTCCAGGCCGACTGTTCCCCGCCACATTTAATCTAGTGTGAACAGGCGCTGTATGAACACCTTTTTAGTTTCATACTAAATTTTTAAGGAGTGACCAAGTAAACATGATTGTTACCTAGTCGCCGAGTGACTGAGTAGTAGAGGTTTCAAGTGGTGGGTACCGGTTGTTCCCCTTTATTCGCCAATGTTTGTTGGCTATTAACTCATAAGATACCGACTGTTCTTATCCCAAGTAGTTCAGTCGGTTGGTTGACACGGCTGGTTACTGCGAACACTTATTTGACCTGATTAGTCAGTTAAGTGAGAGGTATCCTTGTCCGGGAAACGGCTACGTGGTTGTCTTGGTTAGACAGTCGTATAGGTGTCGTGTAATGATTTTATAGAACAATGTTCCACCCAAAAGGGAGCTGCTCTCTGCGACGAATTTCATCCGGATGGATGCCGTCGGACGCCTGCTATAATATTGGGACAGGTCGAATTAAACTTATATTTGGATCAGTTGGCTTGGCGCCTGGTCTGATCATTTCAGCCATGAGCCTTTGATAGTTCTTGGTTAACTGTGTTATGGGAGAGTAGCCGGTTGTGTGGAACAAGCGGCGTGCCCTTCTTAAGTAAGAATGAAAATTAAACATGGAGAGTAGCCGACTGTTTGTCAGTAGGCATGCCCCTCTTAGTACAAAATTGAATGAAACAACAAACTTTTATTAAGTAGCCCTCGACTATTTACATCATTCAAAAGAAATATTTCTTAAGATTATCTACATTCCAGGTTAAAGGCAACGGTTGGCCGTCTGGTGTTTCCAGACGGTAGGTACCGTCCCTGACCTCTTCATAGATTTGGTAGGGTCCTTCCCAGTTGGGAGTTAATTTGCCAGACTCATTAGCCCTACCAACTGCTTCCATTTTTCTAAGTACAAAGTCCCCCACTTTGAGTGGACGCCTGTGTACTTTTTTGTTGTATGATCTGGTCATTCTCAGGCGGTAAATTTCATGGCGCAAGACAGCATTGCCCCTCCTTTCTGGGAGTGAGTCTAATGCCAGGCGCATGGCTTCCCAGTTTGCCTCTTCGTCATATAGCATTACTCGAAGAGTCGGCTCGTAGTGTTCAATTGGAAGAACAGCTTCCGCACCATAAGTTAGGAGGAATGGAGTTTCTCCAGTCGCCCCTTTTTCAGTCGTCCTAATGGCCCAGAGAACATGTGGTAATTCATCCGCCCATAGGCCGCCTGCTCGTTCAATCTTTTTCTTGAGACCGTCTGAGATGATTTTATTAAAGGCTTCTACCTGGCCGTTTGCTTGTGGACGGCCGACTGATGCAAAGTGGTGTGCAATTCCTTGGTCACCCAACCAGCTTTTGAGAACAGGCGTCTCAAATTGGGGACCATTATCAAAAACCATAGACATGGGAACCCCGAACCGAGTGATGACATTTTTCCAGATGAATGAAATTACATCCTTCGTCTTGATTCCCTTTAGCGCCTCCGCCTCCACCCATTTAGTGAAGTAGTCGACTGCAACAAGTATGTACCTCCTTCCGCCTGTAGCAGGCGTATAGGGACCCAGAATATCCATGCCCCACTTAGCAAATGGTAGTGGGCTATGAATGGTAGTGAGGTCAGTAGCCGGACGGTGAATTAGTTTGCCAAACCTTTGGCACTTGTCACATTTTTTCACCATCTCCATTGCATCTGCTTCTAAAGTAGGCCAAAAGTAGCCCTGCCGCCTTGTCCGTTGAGCAAGCGACCTACCGCCTATATGGGAAGCGCAGTAACCAGAGAAAAGACCGTCTAGTATCTCTCGTCCCTTTTCTGGAGTAACACACTTTAAGTAAGGTTGAAGGTACCCTCTTTTGTGAAGTTCTCCCCTTATCATTTCAAAACTAGCTGGCCGTTTTTTCAGCGCAGCCTCCTGGTGATGATCATCCGGCAGGGTACCGTCTGTCAGATATGCCCTGATTGGATCCATCCAGGTTGAGCTTCTGTCAAGGATTCCAATAGGGTCTTCCTCGATGCTTCTCTTCTCCATTACTTCCTAAAAAACAGTTCGAGGAGTATCACAAGAGGCGGATGATGCTAATTTTGAAAGTGCATCCGCCTGGTTGTTTTCTGATCTCGGCACTTGAGTCAGATGAAAATGTTCAAGGGATCCGACTGCTTGTCGTACCGCCTGTAAATACTTGATCATGGTCGGATGGGTTGCTTCGTATTCTCCATTATACTGACTCGCTATCAATTGTGAATCGGAACAGGCGTCTATCTTTCGTGCCCCTGTCGCCTTGCACATGCGGCTTCCGGCTAGTAAAGCTTCATATTATGCCTCATTGTTTGAGGCCTGAAAACTGAAACGTAGAGCATACTCGTACATGTCGCCCTCTGGTGACGGACATATGACGCCTGCTCCACAACCATTTGAAGTAGAGCTTTCGTCCACATATACCTTCCAGACTTGGTCTGGATCTCGAGAATCAGGGGGACGAGTCATCTCAACAATAAAGTCAGCAAAGGCTTGCCCCTTCACTGCTTTTCTAGGCTCGAAAGTAACTTCGAGGCTCTGTATTTCTATGGCCCATTTGATCATCCGGCCTGACGACTCCATGGTGGTCAGTGGCCGCTTGATAGGATGATCTGTATACACGACAACTGCATGTGCCAAAAAGTAGGGCTTCAATTTTTTAACAGCCATGAAGAGTGCAAGACCAAATTTCTCCACTAAGGGATACCTCAACTCGGCATTTTTCAGTACATGACTGACAAAGTAGACCGGGAGCTGACAGCCGTCTCTTTCAGCAAGAAGAACAGCGCTTAACGCATGATCAGAGTCGGCCAGGTACATGTAGAGTACTTCTTTGGGCAAAGGGCTGACCAGCTTCGGCAAGGAATGCAAGTGAACTTTCAATTTCTGGAAGGCCGCCTCAGCATCCGGCCCCCATTCAAACCTTGCCTTCTTCTTAATGCCCTGGAAGAAGTATAAGCATTTGTCGCCTGGTCGGCTTAGAAATCTTCCCAAGGCCGCCAGACAACCTGTTAACTTCAGAACCTCTCGGACGGTACGAGGCGACTGCATGTCGATGACCGCCTGCACCTTCTCAAGGTTTGTCTCTATTCCTCTCTGATTGATAAGGAATCCGAGAAATTTCCCAGACTCAACTCCAAATACACATTTCTTGGGATTGAGCATGACATGGTGCCGCCTGAGTGTGGCGAAAGTTTCTTTGAGGTCCGACAGATGATCTATCTGAACCTTAGACTTGACAATCATATCGTCAATGTATGCCTCGACGTTTCTCCCAATCTGATCAAAGACCACAGTGTTTATCATTCGCTGGAAGGTGGCTGGGGCATTCTTAAGACCAAACGGCATGACCGTGTAACAGTATAACCCTTGATCAGTGACGAAGGTCGTCTTCTCCTGATCTTTCTTCCATAAAGGAATTTGATGGAAACTAGAGTAGGCGTCCATAAAGCTCATCAAAGCATGGCCGGCTGTTGAGTCTACCAGGTTATCAATTTTAGGCAGAGGGTAACTGTCTTTGGGGCACGCCTTGTTTAAGTCTGTGTAGTCTACACACATTCGCCAGGTGCCATTTGGCTTTTTAACAAGCACCACATTTGCAACCCAGTCTGGGAAGTAACATTTCCGAATGAACCCTACATCAAGTAATTTTTTAACTTCGGCGGCTGCCACCTGACTTCTTTCTTCGCCATGGTTCCGCTTCTTCTGCCTTATCGGCTTCTTTTTCGGATCCACAGCTAGTTTATGTACCGCCAGGTAAGGACTAATGCCTGGCATTTCGTGGACTTCGAATGCAAAGATGTCCTTGTAGTCTTTCAATAGTTTGTGAAAGTCGTCACCCAGGACTCTCAGAGCAGTCGTCCCAACTTTGACTGTTCGGTCAGGACGCGAGTCGTCTAAGATCAGGTCCGTATGCTCACCAGTCGGCTGAGGGCGGAATTCATCCGACCGCTCCTCTGCCAATGATTGCTATTTTCTGTCTTTTCTTGCGGCCCCCGTCTGGGCTGCCTTTCTCTTCTTGCCGCCTGCTTCTTGAACAGGCGCACTCTCCTTGACATTGTCAAGGTCTGTTTTTCCACCACTTGACCCAGCGGCCATAACAGTGGGCTTGATATCCGAGAGATAGCACTCTCGGGCCATCCTCTGATCTCCCCTTAGGGACCCGACTGTTCCATCATCCCTCTCAAACTTGAGCAACATAAGAGACGGGATTATAACAGCCTTAGAATTATTCAGGGTTGGTCGTCCCAGAATCATGTTGTAGGCCGAGAGTTCTTCTACTACCAGGAACCGGACTACCATGTGTCGTCCTTCCCCTTTTTCACCCAGGCGGATGGGTAAATCCACTCGTCCCACTGGGTGGACGACTCCTCCTCCAAACCCTACTAAAGGGTGGGATGTCGGATGTATGCAATCAGTCTGATATTTGAGTTTTGACAGACATTTGCTACTGATAAGATCTGAGGAGCTTCCGGTATCTATAAGGATTCGGCCAACTCTCTAGTTGGCCACTTTACATTCAATAACGATAGGGTCGTCATGCGGCCCCCTTACCCCTCCTAGATCTTCTTCAGTGATGACAATCTCAGGAAATGAATATTTGGAGGGCCGTTCTTAGTGAATGGAATTTACGTCTAGCCGCCTGATATTGTCTTTGTTGCCCCTAATAGTGGGGCCGCCTCCTGAGAAGCCACCTGCAATGGTGTAGACGATTGCATCATCTGTATCAGAGTTGTCGGCCTTTTGACTCTTTTTGGCCGACTGCTTTTTCGAGGAAGTGTTCCCCGTAGATTTCTTGACATAAGAGTCAAGATCACCTTAATCAGCCAGGCGGTCCAGATACCGCATGAGACTGATGCATTCGTTGGTGTGATGACAAACATCTTCATGATAATCACAGAATTTTTCTTGGTTCCGGTTGCTTGCAGAACCCTTCATGGGGGCCGGCTTATCAATTGAGATATGTCCCTTGATTTCCTTTAAGATAGCTTGGTTATCCTTGTTAAACGCATACTTTGGGGAGTATGGTTTGAATTCTTTCCTCTTCTTCTGGGCCGGCTGTTTAGAGGAATCAGCCGCCCAGACCTCTTTTCTCTTCTTCTCATCTTTGTTCGACGACTGTTTCTGTCGTCCTTCTCTTTTGTCGAACCTTTTCCCGTCCGACTGTTTTCTTGTACTACAAAGATCTGTCGCCTGTATATAGGCTTCCGCTTCAATCAAGGCCTCTTGAAGAGTCGCCACCCTCTTTTGAACCAAATCAAATTTGAATGTCGACCCGTCTTTGAGGCCTCTGAAAAAGTCAGTATAGGCTACCTCATCCGGTAACCCTTGAATCTGTATTCTCATCAGGTTAAACCGCCTGATGTAAGAACGAAGCCCCTCCTTCTCGCCCTACTGAATCGTTCCTAAATCAAGAGTCGTCTTCTTCGCAGGTATGTTCATGGCAAAGTTGGAGGTGAATAAGTAAGCAAGCGTCCTGAAGTTATTCACACAACCAGTCGGCAGGTTGCCGAACCATTGTTGTGCGATTCCTTTGAGAGTCGCTGGAAAAAACTTGCACCAAGTGGGATCATCCAACCCTTGAAGGTACATCAGGTTGGTGAATGCCATCAAATGGTCTTCTGGGTTAGTAGTGCCGTCATAGGCGCCTACTAATACATTTTTCACTTTGGCCGGCTGAGCGGCTTCAGTAATTTCCTTGGAGAAGGCCGACGGCTGTTCCCCAAGTCTAAGCAACCGTAGCTGCCAGTCCATAGGTTGGACATTCTTTGCTGCATGCCCTCCAAACAGAGGTGGCTGCAAAAAATATTGTTGTTGCGGTACAAATGGTAAGTTTGGTACCGCCTGGTCACTATGAAAGCCGGAGTGACGGGAGGTACCGCCTGACTGACTCTCATGATGCGACTGAGTACACCTCATCGAGGTATTGCGTAGACTGTCTTGGAAGTCTGAAGTACAGGCCGACTCTGACAATCGGTCATTCTTCTTCTGCTCTAGCAATAGCCGAGCATCTGTGTATGTTTTCTTCGACCCGTCCGCCTGAATATGACGAACGGGTTTCCTCTTTCCTGGAGTAGGAAAGCGGTACTTTGTGAAACCAAGGAAAGGCGGCTCCCATTTCCTAGAGTTAGGATGAGGGATCGCCTCTCGCCCTTGAACAGGCTTCCTCTTCCCTGAAGAGGAAGGTTTCTTAGCTGACTGCTCCTTGGCAAGAGCAGGCGGCTTCTTGTTGAGCAACTCTTGAATCTCTCCCTTAAAGCCCCTCATGAGTTCGTTTCTTGTAATGGGAGCAGACCCATCAGCCGGATGCTGCTGAACAGGTTCGTCGGGCCCTTAGTATCATAGTCTGACTGAACTTGAGCAGTCCAGTTTGAAGATCTTCCCGTTCTCTCTTTTCGGTATGACGGGTGCGTCGGGCCCTTAGGGTCCCGTCTGAAGCTGTGTGAGCTTCAACTTCAAATTCTTCCTCAGTATCATGGTCGGACTGAACTTGAGGGTCGTCCAGGGGACGCCTCTCTTCAGGAGTCGGTACAGACGTGAATGCCATCTCAGAAGTACTCTCCCCACAGACGGCGCCAAAATGTTTCGGGGTTTTCTGATGTCTTGCGGGAGAGTTACAATTCTGAGACTGGAACCGGACGCCTGTACCTGCAAAACAAACGGATGCTTCGGTCGATTGGAGATCCGCCTCTGACGGTCAAGTTAGTACTTGATTAAGGAGTAATTAATGCGGAAATAAAAGTAATTGGGTCTCTCTAGGTGAGAGTGTTAAATGTGCGTAATCCCCCTTAATAAGGATTAATGGGCATATTTATATGCCTTGGGATGCGTGCCAGTACTAGGTTTAGGTTAAACCTAAGGCTGACTGGGCCTCCCACAATGATTGGGCCTTGTTGGCCGATTTTCCCATTTGGCATGGGTAGACACATGTCGCATTGCAATTGGTCCAAGGAGGACGAATCTCTTGATGACACGTGGCAGGCTCCTATTGGCCTACATGAAGGACACGTGGCGAAACCTGGCTGGCCCACGTGTCGGATGCTGATTGGTGGATAAAAATCTCCTAATTAAAACTAGTCCAAAATTAAAATTAAATCCCAATTCAATTTCAAAATTAAGGTTCTTCATGAATTTAATCCCAAACTAATTTAACACTTAAAATAATTAATTGATCATGTAAAATTCATAATTTAAACATCAAATCAATGCTATTAAAATCATGAAACATATTTAAATCAAAATCGAACAAAACAAGCACATAAAATAAGATTTTTAGAGCTTATTAGGTTTGAATTTTTCGAAAAAAATAGGGTTCGAAATTTTTGAATTCAATAGGCCAAATTTCAGTCCTCTACTTGATGATTTTGAGCAAATTGAATCATATTTAATTGATTCCAAGAGTTAAATCACATTAAATATAATAATTGAACCATAATTAAATTATTTCTCCCTCTTAATAGATTATAAAATTATGAATATGGACTTTAAATAAACGTATTATTATAATCAAGCGTGTTCATGCAAGAGGCTAACTAATACCACTATAGGGATTTAGGTACTCTAAGCGGAATTTCATGAATCATATTCATATGCACCTAAAACAAGATCGCATGCATAACACACAAGAATCACATAATTATACCTTTGAAGAATGATTTCCACGTAGCAAATTGATTGACAATTAGGGAGAGAATAGAGCCCCAAGAGCTGCTCCTTTACTTAGTCCACGAGATTTAAATGAGTCGTCCACCAATACGGGATTGGTCGAGTGAAGGGGAAACACCACGATCACCACCTTTGTGGACAACCGAAACCACCACGAACCACCACCACCACCGTGCACTAACTGGCGCAAGGAGAGAGAGAAAGCCGTGAGAGAGACAAAGATTTGAGGGGTTTGGTCTCGTGTTTGCTAACTTGGGTTTTCGATTAACAATAAAACTGTCTTAGGCAAAACCTAGGCACCTAGTCTATTTATAATCCTATTATAATTAGACTAAGAGTAAAGCCCAAACCCTCAACACTCTTCCATGTGGTCGGCCACCTAGAGGGAATAGGCCCATCATGGGCCTCTTCCTCTTATGCTCAATCTAGGCCCTTTGTGTGATTTTATAGGATCCTTCTATTGGGCTTTAGACTGTTTTACTAGCTCAAAGATCATTAGTACCTCTAGCTATGATATAACAATGACCTAAATGAACGAACTTAATTATCTCCATAATTTGATCCATTATATATCTAGTAATTGCACTTGACGAAGACATAAATCCTTTAGTTTGTTGCAGTAGCAGGTCCTAATGAGTCCAAAGTGAGTAGTGCAGCTTACTACTTAAGGGGTGAAGTAGATTTGTGGTGGCAGCAGAATGAGAAAACTGTGAGAGCATTACCTAACTTTGGATGCAATGTGTTCAAGGAACAAGTGAGGGATAAGTTTTACCCAATGTTCCTGCAAAAGCAGAAAGCTGATGAGTTCCTGGAACTTAAGACGGGAAGTATGTCGGTGACAGAGTATTAAACTAAGTTCATCGAGCTGTGTAGGTTTGTTGAAGATATTGTGGCTATTGATATGCAGAAAGCTAGAAGGTTTGAGAGGGGATTACCTATTTCTCTCCAAGGCAAGTTCTTAGGACTAGTGTTTGATAGCTTGGATGAGGTTTATGTAGGGCAGCTTATTTGCATACATTGGAGTTTAAGGAAAAGGCTGAAAAGGCTGAGTTGGAAGCTAGGGAGAAAAGAAAGGAGCCTAGCTATGACCAGTTCTGGACCATCTGGGAACCAGAATAACTTTTAGAAGCAAAATTTTAATCACCACCAAGGTGGTAACTTCCAAAACAATAGGAATAACCAAGGTGGGCGCAATTTTCCTAAGGAAAATAGGAACCAACCTAGAGATCGTAACCAAAGGATATACCAAGAGATGTCCCAACAATCACCCAAGAAGAGACTATGAAGGTAACTTAGTCACTTGTAACCTGTGCAACAAGCAAGGACACAGGGTATATGAGTGGCTTTCTAAGAATAAAGGGGGTTAAGGAAATAATCAGTTTAAGGGTAATGGACAAAATTGGAATCAGCAGAAAGGAGGCCAGGGTAAAATGGGAATCAAGTGAATAAGGGAGCGCAGTTATAGAGTGGAATTAAAAATACCAATTGTGGGAGCACTCAAGTTAAAGGAGGAACACCACGGAAGCTTAATGTGATGGGTTCGCGTGAGGCTGACGCAGCGAGAGATGTCATCACTGGTACATTTTCTATAAACTCAGTTTCTGTTAAAGTTTTGTTTGATTCTGGTGCAACGTATTCTTTCATTTCTAAAGCTGCGCTTCCAAAACTATAGCATTGTCTGAAAACTGTAGATGACATAGATATTTCTATAGAATTTCCAATTGGGGGTGTAGTTCATTGTACTGGGATTTATAAGGACATTCCTATAAAGATTAAGGGGAAGAAATTTATGTCTAACCTGATCGAATTTGAACTAGGAGATCTTGATATAATTTTGGGAATGGATTGGTTATGTCGTTATAATGCTGAGATTCGATGTCAATCACAGAAAATCCACTTTAAAATGGCTCAAGGAGAGCTCGTAACCCAATGGAGGCATGGAAAATCAAGACACACTAAGATCATTTATGTGATGAAGTTGGCAAAGTATATGAAGAAAGGGAATCCAATCTATTTCTGTAGTGTGAGAAACTTGGAGTATGAGGAACCATCTAAACCTAAGGATATTGAGGTACTGAAGGAGTTTTTAGATGTGTTTCCAGAAGAGATTCCGGGTATGCCGCCAAAAAGAACCATTGACTTGACCATAGTCTTAGTTTTTTGCAGCCACCTTTGTTTGGGGGACAGGCGGCAAAAAATATCCAACCTTTGGACTGGCAATTACAATTGCTAAGACTTAGAGAACAGTTGTCCGCCTTCTCCAAGGAAATTACTGAGGCCGCTCAGCCGACCAAAGTTAAGAATGTGTTAGTAGGCGCCTATGATGGCACTACTAACCCTGAAGACCACTTAATGGCGTTCACCAACCTAATGTACTTTCAAGGGGTGGATGATCCCACTTGGTGCAAGTGTTTCCCAGCAACTCTCAAAGGAATCACACAATAGTGGTTCGGCAACCTGCCGACTGGTTGTGTGAATAGTTTCTAGACGCTTGCCTACTTGTTCACCTCCAACTTTGCTATGAACATTCCTGCAAAGAAGACGAACCTTGATTTAGGGACCATTCAGCAGGGTGAAAAGGAGGGGCTCCGTTCATACATCAGGTGGTTCAACCTAATGAGGATTCAAATTCAAGGGATGCCGCATGAGGTAGCCTACACTGATTTTTTCAGAGGTCTTAAGGATGGGTCGACCTTTAAGTTTGACCTGGTCCGAAAGAGGGTTGCGACTCTCCAAGAAGCTTTGATTAAAGCTGAAGCCTAGATACAGGCGACTGATCTCTGTAATACTGGAAAGCAGTCGGACAGACGGAGGTCTGACAAAAAAGAAAGCCGACCAAAGCAGTCGGCCCATAAAGATGAGAAAAAGAGGAAAGAGGTCTGGGCCGCCGACTCTTCTTGGACAGCCGGCCGGGAAAAAGAAGAACGAATTCAAACCATACTCTCCGAAGAATGTATTCAACAAGGATGGCCAAGCTATCCTAAAAGAAATCAAGAGCCGGATCTCAATCGAGAAACCAGCCCCCATGAAGGGTTCTGCAAGCAATCGGAACCAGGACAAATTTTGTCATTATCATGAAGATGTTGGTCATGAAACCAACGAATGTATCAGTCTCATGCGCTACCTGGACCGCCTGGCTGAAAAAGGCGATCTTGATTCCTATGTCAAGAAGCCCAAGGGGAATGCTCCCCCAAAGATCAAGCAGTCGGCCAGAAAGAATCATCAGCAAGCCGACAGTTCTGATACAGACGACGCAGTCGCCTACACTATTGCAGGCGGCTTCTCAGGAGGCGGCCCCACTATCAGGGGCACTAAAGACAATATCAGGCGGCTAGATGTTAATTCCGTTCACCAAGAACGGACCGCCAAAAGTTCGTTCCCAGAGATTGTCATCACAGAAGAAGACCTGGGAGGAGTTAAGGGGCCGCATGATGACCCCATTGTTATTGAGTGCAAGGTGGCCAACCAAAGAGTTGGCCGGATCCTCATAGATACCGATAGCTCCTCTGATCTCATCAGTAGAAAGTGCTTGGCAAAGCTCAAGTACAAGACTGATTGCATACATCCGGTATCCCACCCTTTAGTAGGGTTTGGAGGAGGAGTCATACACCCAGTAGGGCGAGTGGATCTACCCATCCGCCTGGGAGAGAAAGGGGAGGGTCGTCACATGGTCGTTCGGTTCTTAGTGGTTGAGGAACTCTCGGCCTATAACATGATCCTGGGACGACCCACCCTGAACAACTCTAAAGCTGTCATTATCCCCTCTCTTATGCTGCTTAAATTTAAGAAGGATGATGGAACAGTCGGCTCCCTAAGGGGAGATCAGAAGATGGCTCGAGAGTGCTACCTCTCGGATATAAAACCCACTGTGGTGGCTGCTGGCCCAAATGGTGAAAAAGCTTACCTTGAACTTATCAAGGAGGATGCGCCTGCTCAAAAAGTAGGCGGCAAGAAAAGAAAGGCTGCCCAATTGGGGGCCGAAAGAAGAGAAAAAAGATAGCAATCACTGGTAGAGGAGCGGCCGGATGAATTCCGCCCTCAGCTGACTGGTGAGCACACGAATGTCGTGCTGGACGACTCACGTCCTGACCGAACAGTCAAGGTTGAGACGACTGCTCTTGATATTTTGGGTGAAGATTTTCACCAACTTTTGAGGGAATTCAAAGACATCTTTGCATTCGAAGTTCATGAAATGCCAGGCATCAGTCCTGACCTGGCGGTACATAAATTGGTTGTGGATTCGAAAAAGAAGCCGGTCATGCAAAAGAAGCGGAACCATGGTGAAGAAAGAAGTCAGGCGGCAGCCGCCGAGGTTAAAAAGCTGCTTGATGCAGGGTTCATTCGGCAATGTTACTTCCTGGACTGGGTTGCAAATGTTGTACTGGTGAAGAAGCCGAATGGTACTTGGCGAATGTGTGTAGACAACACTGATTTGAACAAGGCGTGCCCCAAAGAGAGCTATCCTCTGCCCAAAATTGACAGTCTGGTCGACTCAACAGTCGGCCATGCTTTAGTGAGCTTCATGGACGCCTACTCTGGTTTCCATCAAATTCCTTTGTGGAAGAAAGATCAGGAGAAGACAGCCTTTGTCACTGATCAAGGGCTATATTGCTACACGGTCATGCCGTTTGGTTTGAAGAACGCCCCGGCCACCTTCCAAAGAATGATAAATACGATCTTCTTTGACCAAATTGGAAGAAACGTCAAGGCATACATAGATGATATGATAGTTAAGTCTAAACTTCAGACAGACCATCTGGCGGACCTTCGAGAAACATTCACCACACTCAGGCGGCACCATGTCATGCTCAATCCCAAGAAATTTGTTTTTGGGGTTGAGTCTGGGAAGTTTCTCGGATTCCTCATCAATCAGAGAGGCATAGAGGTGAACCCTTAGAAAGTGCAGGCGGTCATTGACATGCAGTCGCCTCGCACCGTCCGAGAGGTTCAGAAGTTAACAGGTTGTCTAGCGGCTTTGGGAAGATTTCTCAGCCGGTCAGGCGACAAATGCCTTTACTTTTTTTCAGGCAATAAAGAAGAAGGCAAGGTTTGAATGGGGGGCAGATGCTGAGGCGACCTTCCAAAAACTGAAAGTTCACTTGCATTCCTTGCCAAGGTTGGTCAGTCCCTTGCCCAAAGAAGTGCTTTACATGTATCTGGCAGTATCTGACCATGCTCTAAGTGTCGTTCTCCTTGCTGAAAAAGACAGCTGCCAGCTCCCGGTCTACTTTGTCAGTCATGTGCTGAAAAATGCCGAATTGAGGTATCCCTTAGTGAAGAAATTCGGTCTTGCTCTCTTCATGGCCACTAGAAAACTGAAGCTTTACTTCTTGGCGCATTCAGTCGTCGTGTATACAGATCAACCGATCAAGCAGCCACTGACAACCATGGAGTCGTCAGGCCGAATGATTAAATGGGCAATAGAGATTCAGAGCCTGGAAATCACTTTCGAGCCCAGGAAAGCAGTAAAGGGGAAAGCCTTTGCTGATTTTATTGTAGAAATAACTCGGCCCTCTGATTCTCAAATTCCAGACCAGGTCTGGAAGGTTTATGTAAACGGGAGTTCCACCTCAAATGGTTGTGGAGCAGGCGTCATATGTAAGTTGCCAGAGGGCGACAGGTATGAGTATGCTTTACGATTCAACTTTCAAGCCTCAAACAATGAGGCGGAATATGAAGCTTTACTAGCCGACCGCATGTGCAAGGCGGCTGGGGCAAGAAAGATAGACGCCTGTTCTGATTCACAATTAATAGTGAGTCAATACAATGGCGAATACGAGGCAACCCATCCGGCCATGATCAAGTATTTACAGGCGGTACGACAAGAAGTCGAATCCCTTGAAGAGTTTCGTCTGACTCAAGTACCAAGATCTGAAAACAATTAGGCGGATGCTCTCGCAAAATTGGCCTCCTCGGCCTCCTGTGATACTCCAAGAACTGTCTTCTGGGAGGTTATGGAGAAAAGAAGTATTGAAGAAGGTCCTATTAGGGTTCTAGATCGAAGTTCCACCTGGATGGACCCAATCAGAGCATACCTAACAGACGGCACCTTGCCGGATGATCATCACCAAGCAGCCTCACTGAAAAAGCGGGCGCCCAGTTTTGAGATAATAAAGGGAGAACTCCACAAGAGAGGGTACCTTCAACCCTTCTTGAAATGTGTTACCCCAGAAAAAGGACGAGAGGTCTTAGAAGATCTGCACTCTGGATACTGCGCCTCCCATATAGGCGACAGGTCGCTTGCTCAACGAGCAAGGCGGAAGGGTTACTTCTGGCCTACCTTAGAAGCAGAAGCCATGAAATTGGTGAAAAAATGTGACAAGTGTCAAAGGTTTGGCAAATAAATTCACCGTCCGGCTACTGATCTCACTTCCATCCATAGCCCAATACCGTTTGCTAAGTGGGGCATGGATATCCTGGGTCCCTATACGCCTGCTACAGGCGGCAGGAAGTACATACTTGTTGTAGTCGACTACTTTACTAAATGGGTAGAGGCAGAGGCTGTTAAAGGAATCAAGACGAAAGATGTGATTTACTTCATCTGGAAAAATGTCATCACTCGGTTTAGGGTGCCCATGTCTATGGTTTTTGATAATGGTCCCCAATTTGAGACGCCTGTTTTCAAAAATTGGCTGGGAGACCAAGGCATCTCGCACTGCTTTGCATCAGTCGGTCGTCCTCAAGCAAACGGCCAAGTAGAAGCTTTCAACAAAATCATCTCAAACGGTCTTAAGAAGATTGAACGAGTGATAAGCTGTCGTCGAGCCTACCAAAGATAAAATACTAACTTGGTCTCTCTAATGGGTACAAAGGGTAAGTAAGGGTCGATCCCACAAGGACTAAGGGGAGCACTTACAAATATCGATTTGTGATAAGCTAAGTCAAGTCTTTTTGGGTTATGAGTTATGAAGAAAAACTACAAACAATAATAAAGAGGATCTCGGGAAGGTATCCACCAATTAAGTCGTTCACAAACTACAATTTAACATACAAGACATAGCAATTTGGGGATAAAATTAGGGGAAGTCATCTAAGGCACCCAACTACTCTCTCAAGCTAGAGCAATTACTTGAATCATGAATACAACCTACTCTCGTGGTTACAAAGCATAAAACAAGTGTTAAAGCATAATCACGATGACATAAACATTCCCTTGATCGAAAATTCCTATTCTCATGGCATTTCGGGTCAATCAAGCATAAGGGAGCTAACTTAAGTTCATCTCTCGATCCTTCGTTGAGAAAGCTTAGATAAATAGTTCTAGCAATGGCCACTTACAAGAACTAACAATGAAACCACTTAAGCTCAACTAATTAACATCCCACATTAGCTAAATCAACACATACAAACAAGTATTTGTGAATTCATCAATGATTTCAACAATCCCAAGTAAAAGAACTACTCACAAATCATAATAAATTGCAAAACTAAAGGAATTAACAACTAAGAACATGAAGCAAACACTAATCTAACATAAACAAGTAATTAAGGATGAAAAGATACAAAAATAAGTAAATAGAATAACAATATAAGAGAGAGAGTAAGAAATTCTCATTGATATTGCAAGGAGTATCCAAATCTTCAAGTCTCCTTCCTTCAATTCTTCATATTCCAAGCTTTCAACAAGGTTTTCTCACTTTCTCTCTCTAGAAAATGAGAGTTTCTCTCTCTAAAAACCCTAACCTAAGCTAAAAATAAACTAAGAAGATCCCCCCCCCCTTCATGAAAGTGTGAAGCTTTTTGGAATAACTTCTTCATTACTCATTGGAATAAGGCATGTAAGCAGTCGTTGAAAAGCTCTTGAGATGAACTTTAATCTCCAATTTAAATCACTTCAAAAACTTGAGTAGAAAAAAAGTTTTAGTCATTTGAAGTTGACCTTAGTGAAAAAATCCTTCCAAAACCCTTCCAAATGCTCTTATTTCACTCTTGTACACTTTTCCTTGCTTCTTTCATTCTTCCATAGCTCCCTTATTTCCTCTTCTTGTCTCCAACTTCTTTTCTTCTTTGTCCAAAAGCTTCAAAGTTCCATATTTATTCCTAAATATGCACCAAAACACTAGCAAACCCGTGAAGCATATGATACACAAAAAATGCATAAAAATAGAGTAATTAGTGAACTAAGCATTGATTTCCCACAATTCTAAGGCTCAAAATCACTTTAAAATCATACAAAATATTAAGTTATCAAATCCCCCCAAGCTAAGCTTTTGCTCGTCCTCGAGAAAAACAATAATGTCAAACCAAAGAAGGGCCATAACTTGCTAGAATCTAAACAAGGAGGGGCAACAAGGAGAATGCATATACACACTAATCCGCATGGCAGCAGCCACTATCACTTTTAGCACAAGTGAGAAGCAATTTAAACCTCTAAGTCGCCTTAGAGGACGAGTTTTTATCTCGTGAGGGTTTCCAATGAGTTAACCCCACAACTCACGCAATCCACAACACATCGGCAAAAATCGCACAAATTCAATTTTTCGCCCAAGTCAACTCATCGGGATATGAGACACAAGCAAGACAAGTGAACGACTTTCAAGAATTACCAATCATACAAATGTACACATGAGTTGGGGTAGAGAGGAGAACTAAACAAGGTTGCACTAGGATACTTCCTTTGGCCTTTTACTAGTTCATTAGAGCACACCTAGATATTCCAAAGTTGTAATGAGCCCTCTTTCGGTTATAAAATCTCAAAATGCTAGTCCACCTCCCAAAATGCACACCCAAGGCCCCTTGATTACACTCTAACTCGGGAATTTCACAAGAAACAATAAACAACATATTCGACAATGTGTGGGAGGCATCCACAAGTTGACCTCTAAATAAAAGAAAATCAAAATATTGAGAATTTTTGGGGGAGTTTTTGTTCTCCCTTCTTTTCTATTTTTTTTTTTAAACATTATTGCCCTCGCCTCTTTTAACTTTGAGCGGCTCTTTCTTTATTCGAAACGTGTGGCTTATTACGCCACTTATTACACATGATACAAGTAGAACCAATTCCCTAATAGAGTTTCATTTCGGGGAGGAAAGGGGGCACATCAAGGGTACAAGGGACCACAAATTTATTCAAACATATCCTACTTAAGCAAATTAGACAATATCCTATACTAGGCGTGCAATTGAGCATTCATTGGCTTTCATTTCATATACTCTAATGCAATCAAGATTAATAGACCTCTAAATGACCCCAACTCTTGCACACACCCTTCTTAAAGAACTTTTACTCATCACTCAAGAGTCAAGCAAGCAAAACATATAAGTATCGTCATTTGAGTCTCATCCTTGGGCATTTTTTATTTTTATTTGTTTTTTAATTTTTTTTAAAGTTATATTAAAGAAAAATAAAGAAGAGCATGAATATCAAAATGTACAACTATGATCGAATTCAAGCATCAAACTAACAATCAACCCCCCTTCATGAAAGTGTGAAGCTACCCCCCCCCCCTCCCCCCAAGCTTAGACGAAGCGTTGTCCTCAATGCTTTGAAGAGATAATCAAAGGGAAGGGAGGGAGGGAGGAAGGGAGCACAATCAATCTCAACAAGTACATCTAATCCTACATCCATAACTACAACGAAAACCACAACAATAAAATCTAGCCCCAAACCAAACTCTTTAACAAGCAACCAATGAATGGAAAAAATAATTATAAAATCAATAGCTTGAGAAGGGATGAAGAGAGGAAGAGATATTACTCAATTTGATGCAAAATTCTTCATAAATTCTTCAAAACTTTGTAGAGTATGTTGTGTCTTTCCAATGTAGCAAAAACTCCAAAATTCTTGTGAATTTGAGACAATATGATGTAATTTGGAATGGAGTATAAAGAGTACCTAAATGAGAATCATTTCATAAAGCTCGTTAGTTCAAATCATCATACAATTAAAATCCATGCACATCGTTATTCAAAAATAAACACTTAAAAAGAAGGAAAAGAAAATTTTCCTTTCTTTTCGGTCTTTGGCTAGACCTTAGCTAGTAAGTAATTTGACAAACTCCTAAGGAGCTTATCATATGCACTTGAGCACATTTCACAAATTGCAACCATAAAAATAATAAGAAAATTTAAAGAGAAGAAGAAAAGGATATACATTAATCTACAAAGTTTCCTAAAATAAAAATGAGAAGATCTAAAAAAGGTCCTAGATTGAAAATTAGAAGGAAAAATGAAAGTATAACTATCAACAAAACACTTTATTGGAGATTCATTTGGTAAATCAAAAACCATATTTACATCAAATTCACCCAATTGAGTATCGTTGGTTAGAAATTGATCATGCAAATCATAGAATGAAGTACAAAGAGGCTCATGTGAAGTGAACTTGGGAAGAGAAGGGGGGCAAAGGCTTGGAAATGAGACAATAATATCAAGAGTTTTTGAGAAAGGTGATTAGGGGATTTTTATCCACCAATCACCGTCTGACAAGTGGACCAACCAGGTTCCGCCACGTGTCCTTCACGTAGGCCAATAGGAGCCTGCCACGTGTCAATCACAGATACGTCCTCTACGGACCAATCGAGGCACGCCACGTGTCCACCCATGCTAAATGGGAAAACCGGCCAACAAGGCCCAATCTTGTCTAGAGGCCCGGTCAGCCCTAGGTTTACCCTAAACCTAGAGAGTGGCACGCTTCTCAAGACTATAAATACTTAATTAATCCTCATTAATCCGGGGATCAAGAAATCAAGAGAACATCAAGCAATTGAGAGAGCAATTGATCAAGCAATTAATCTCACCTGAAGAACAGAACAGAAACATTACGGAACACTAATAACCGGCTAATCTCGCTAACAAAGCAGATTACCAACATTAAACACTCTCACCTAGAGAGATCTTATTACTTTAATTTCCGTATTAATTACTCCTTAATCAGGTACTAACTTGACCGTTGGAGGCGGAGCTCTCAGGAGTCTCCGTTATTTTGCAGGTACAGGCGTCCGGTTCCAGTCTCGGAATTGTAACTCTCCCGCAGGACATCAGAAAACCCCGAAACATTTGGCGCCGTCTGTGGGGAGAGTACTTCAGAGATGGCATCCAAGTCTGTACCGACTCCTGAAGAGAGGCGTCCCCTAAACGACCCTCAAGTTCAGTCGGACCATGACACCGAAAGTGAATTTGAAGTTGAAACTCATACAGCTCCAGACGGGACCCTAAGGGCCCGACGTACCCGTCATACCGAAAGGAGGGAACGGGAGCATCTTCAAACAGGAAGCAAGCCAGCAGGCGCACCGCCTGCTCGGCAACAGTCGACTGATGGGTCTGCTCCCATCACAAGGAACGAACTCATGACCTTCATGAGGGACTTCAAGGGAGAGATTCAGGAGTTGATCAACAAAAAGCCGCCTGCTTCAGTCAAAGAGCAGTCGGCCAAAAAACCTTCCACTTCACTGAAGAGGAAGCCAGTTCAAGGGCGAGAGGCGACTCCTCATCCTAAATCCAAGAAGCGGGAGCCACCTGCTCTTGATTTCACAAAATTCCGTTATCCTACGGGAAATAGGAAACCGGTTCGTCATATTCAGGCGGACGGGTCAAAGCAAACGTTCACAGATGCTCGGCTACTGCTAGAGCAGAAGAAGAGTGACCGATTGTCAGAGTCGGCTTCTACTTCAAATTTTCAAGACAGTTTGCGAAATGCCTCGATGAGGCATACTCAGTCGTACCATGAGAGTCAGTCAGGCGGCACCTCCCGTCAGTCCGGCTTTCATAGTGCCCAGGCGGTACCAAACTTACCATTTGTGCCGCAACAATAGTATTTTATGCAGCCACCTCCATTTGTTGGACCTGCAGCAAAAAACGTCCAACCTATGGACTGGCAGCTACGGTTGCTTAGACTTGGTGAACAGCCGTCGGCCTTCTCCAAGGAAATTACTGAAGCCGCTCAGCCGGCCAAAGTAAAAAATGTACTAGTAGGCGCCTATGAAGGCACTACTAACCCAGAAGACCATCTGATGGCATTCACCAACCTGATGTACCTTCAAGGGTTGGATGATCCCACTTGGTGCAAGTGTTTCCCAGCGACTCTCAAGGGAATCGCACAGCAATGGTTCGGCAACCTGCCGACTGGTTGTGTAAACAGCTTCAGGACGCTTGCTTACTTATTTGCCTCCAACTTCGCCATGAACATCCCTGCGAAGAAAACGACCCTTGATTTGGGAACAATTCAGCAGGGCGAGAAGGAGGGGCTTCGTTCATACATCAGGCGGTTCAACCTGATGAGAATACAGATTCAAGGGTTACCGGATGAGGTAGCTTATACTGACTTTTTTAGAGGTCTCAAAGACGGGTCTACCTTCAAATTTGATTTAGTTCGAAAAAGGGTGGCGACTCTTCAAGAGGCCTTGATTGAAGCAGAAGCCTATATACAGGCGACTGATCTGTGTACGATAAAACAGTCGGACGGGAAAAGGTTCGACAAAAGAGAAGGACGACAGAAACAGTCGTCTAACAAAGATGAGAAAAGAAAAGAGGTCTGGGCGGCTGATTCCTCTAAACAGCCGGCCTAGAAAAAGAAAAAAGAATTCAAACCATACTCCCCAAAGTATGTGTTTAACAAGGATAACCAGTTTATCCTAAAAGAAATAAAGGGACGGTTCTCAATTGAGAAGCCGGTCCCCATGAAGGGTTCTGCAAACAACCGGAACCAAGACAAAATCTGTGCTTATCATGATGACGTTGGTCATCACACCAATGACTGCATCAGTCTCATGCGGTACCTAGACCGCTTGGCTGAGCAAGGTGATCTTGACACTTATGTCAAGAAATCTACGGGGAACACTTCCTCAAAAAAGCAGTCGGCCAAAAAGAATCAACAGGCCGACAGTTCCGATACAGATGATGCAGTCGTCTACACCATTGCAGGCGGCTTCTCAGGAGGCGGCCCCACTATTAGGGGCAACAAAGATAATATAAGGCGGTTAGATGTAAATTCCGTTCACCAAGAACGGCCGTCCAAATATACATTTCCTGAGATTGTCATCACTGAAGAGGATCTAGGAGGGGTAAGGGGGCCGCATGACGACCCTCTCGTTATTGAATGTAAAGTGGCCAACCAGAGAGTTGGCCGAATCCTCATAGATACCGGGAGCTCCTCAGATCTCATCAGCAGCAAATGTCTGTCAAAACTGAAATATCAGACGGACTGCATACATCCGGCCTCCCACCCTTTAATAGGGTTTGGAGGAGGAGTCGTCCACCCACTGGGACGAGTAGATTTACCCATTCGCCTGGGCGAAAAAGGGGAAGGACGACACATGGTAGTCCGGTTCCTAGTAGTAGAGGAACTCTCGGCCTACAACATGATTCTGGGTCGACCAACCCTGAATAATTCCAAGGCTGTTATAATCCCGTCTCTTATGCTGCTTAAGTTTGAGAGGGATAATGGAACAGTCGGCTCCCTAAGGGGAGATCAGAGGATGGCCCGAGAGTGCTATCTCTCGGATGTCAAGCCCACTGTTATGGCCACTGGGTCAAGTGGAGAAAAAACAGACCTTGACAATGTCAAGGAGAATGCGCCTGTTCAAGAAACAGACGACAAAAAGAGAAAGGCGTCCCAGACAGAGTCCGCAAGAAAAGCAAGAAAATAGCAATCATTGGCAGAGGAGCGGCCGGATGAGTTCCGCCCTCAGCCGGCTGGTGAGCATGCGGACCTGATCTTAGACGACTCACGTCCTGACCGAACAGTCAAAGTTGGGACGACTGCTCTGAGAAACCTTGGTGACGACTTTCACAACCTATTGAAAGAATACAAGGACATCTTTGCATTTGAAGTCCATGAAATGCCAGGCATTAGTCCTAATCTGGCAGTACATAAACTCGCTGTGGATCCGAAAAAGAAGCCGGTACGGCAAAAGAAGCGGAACCATGGCGAAGAAAGAAGTCAGGCGGCAGCCGCCGAAGTTAAAAAATTACTTGATGCAGGGTTCATTCGGCAATGTTACTTCCCAGACTGGGTTGCAAATGTGGTGCTTGTTAAAAAGCCGAATGGCACCTGGCGAATGTGTGTAGACTACACAGACTTAAACAAGGCGTGCCCCAAAGACAGTTACCCTCTGCCTAAAATTGATAACCTGGTCGACTCAACAGCGGGTCATGCCTTGATGAGTTTTATGGACGCCTATTCTGGTTTCCATCAAATTCCCTTATGGAAGAAAGATCAGGAGAAGACGGCCTTCGTCACTGATCAGGGGTTATACTGTTACACGGTCATGCCGTTTGGTCTTAAGAATGCCTCGGCTACCTTCCAACGAATGATAAACACAGTGTTCTTTGATCAGATTGGGAGAAACGTCGAGGCATATATTGATGATATGATTGTCAAGACTAAACTTCAGAAAGATCATCTGACGGACCTCCGAGAAACTTTCGCCACACTCAGGCGGCACCATGTCATGCTCAATCCCAAGAAATGTGTATTTGGAGTTGAGTCTGGGAAATTTCTCGGATTCCTTATCAATCAGAGAGGAATAGAGGCGAACCCTGAGAAGGTGCAGGCGGTCATTGATATGCAGTCGCCTCGTACCATCCGAGAGGTTCAGAAGTTAACAGGTTGTCTGGCGGCCTTGGGGAGATTCCTAAGCCGATCAGGCGACAAATGCCTATACTTTTTCCAAGCAATTAAGAAAAAGGCAAGGTTTGAATGGGGGCCGGATGCTGAGGCCGCCTTCCAGAAATTAAAAGTTCACTTGCATTCCTTGCCGAGGCTGGTCAGCCCTTTGCCCAAAGAGGATCTCTAAATGTACCTGGCCGTCTCTGATCATGCGTTAAGCGCTGTGCTCCTTGCTGAAAGGGATGGCTGTCAGCTCCCGGTCTACTTTGTCAGTCACGTACTGAAAAATGTCGAGTTGAGGTATCCCCTAGTGGAGAAATTTGGTCTTGCACTCTTCATGGCTGTTAAAAAAATTGAAGCCCTACTTTTTTGCACATGCAGTCGTCGTGTATACCGACCAACCAATCAAGCGGCCCCTTACCATCATGGAGTCGTCAGGACGAATGATCAAATGGGCCATAGAAATACAGAGCCTCGAAGTTACTTTTGAGCCTAGAAAAGCAGTGAAGGGGCAAGCCTTTGCTGACTTTATTGTAAAGATGACTCGTCCTCCTGACTCTCAAGTTCCAGACCAAGTCTGGAAGGTATATGTGGACGGAAGCTCTACTTCAAATGGTTGTGGAGCAGGCGTCGTATGTCAATCTCCAGAGGGCGACAGGTTCGAGTATGCTCTACGCTTCAGTTTTCAGGCTTCAAACAATGAGGCAGAATATGAAGCTTTACTAGCCGGGATCCGCATGTGCAAGGCGGCAGGGGCAAGAAAAATAGACGCCTGTTCTGATTCACAATTGATAGTGAGTAAGTATAATGGCGAATACGAAGCAACCCATCCGGCCATGATCAAGTATTTACAGGCGGTCCAACAAGCAGTCGGCTCCCTTGAGGATTTCCATCTGATCCAAGTGCCGAGATCAGAAAACAACCAGGCAGATGCACTGTCAAAATTAGCATCATCCGCCTCCTCCGATACTCCTCGAACTGTTTTTTTGGGAAGTAATGGAGAAGAGAAGCGTCGAGGAAAACCCTATTGGAATCCAAGACAGAAGCTCAACCTGGATGGATTCAATCAGGGCATATCTGACAAACGGTACACTGCCGGATGATCCTCAACAGGCGGCAGCACTGAAAAAACGAGCATCCTGTTTTGAAATGATACAGGGAGAACTTCACAAGAGGGGGTACCTTCAACCCTTCTTAAAGTGTGTTACTCCTGAAAAGGGACGAGAGATACTAGATGATCTTCACTCTGGTTACTGTGCTTCTCATATAGGTGGTAGGATGCTTGCTCAAAGAGCAAGGCGGCAGGGCTACTTTTGGCCTACTTTGGAAGCAGATGCAATGGAGATGGTGAAAAAATGTGACAAGTGCCAAAGGTTTGGCAA
The DNA here is from genome assembly GCF_001683475.1 of Chenopodium quinoa. Lineage (NCBI taxonomy): Eukaryota > Viridiplantae > Streptophyta > Magnoliopsida > Caryophyllales > Amaranthaceae > Chenopodium > Chenopodium quinoa. Next base: position 101,541 of record NW_018744269.1, read on the forward strand.
ATTAATTCACCGTCCGGCTACTGACCTCACTACCATTCACAGCCCACTACCGTTTGCTAAGTGGGGCATGGAAATTCTGGGTCCATATACGCCTGCTACAGGCGGCAGAAGGTATATACTTGTTGTCGTTGACTACTTCACTAAATGGGTAGAGGCGGAGGCTATAAAGGGAATCAAGACGAAAGATGTAATTTCATTCATTTGGAAAAACGCCATCACTCGGTTCGGGGTTCCCATGTCTATGGTTTTTGATAATGGTCCCCAATTTGAGACGCCTGTTCTCAAAAGCTGGTTGGGAGACCAAGGAATTGCACACTACTTTGCATCGGTCGGCCGTCCACAAGCAAACGGCCAGGTAGAAGCCTTTAATAAAATCATCTCAGACGGTCTCAAGAAAAAGATTGAACGAGCAGGCGGCCTATGGGCGGATGAACTACCACATGTTCTCTGGGCCATTAGGACGACTGAAAAAGGGGCGACTGGAGAAACTACATTCCTCCTAACTTATGGTGCGGAAGCTGTTCTTCCAATAGAACACTACGAGCCGACTCTTCGAGTAATGCTATATGACGAAGAGGCAAACTGGGAAGCCATGCGCCTGGCATTAGACTCACTTCCTGAAAAGAGGGGCAATACTGTTTTGCGCCATGAGATCTATCGCCTAAGAATGACTAGATCATACAACAAAAAAGTACACAGGCGTCCACTCAAAGTAGGGGACTTTGTACTTAGAAAAATGGAAGCAGTTGGTAGGGCTAATGAGTCTGACAAACTAACTCCCAACTGGGAAGGACCCTACCGAATCTATAAGGAAGTCAGGGACGGTACCTACCTTCTGGAAACACCAGACGGACAACCGTTGCCTCGAACTTGGAATGTAGATAACCTTAAAAAATATTTCTTCTGAATGATGTAAAGTAAAGAGCTACTTAATAAAGTTTGCACTTACTATTCAATTTTGTATTACGAGGGGCATGCCGTCTGTACCTTTACAGTCGGCTACTCTCCATTGAGCTTTTTCACTCTATCTTCAGAGGGGCATGCCGTCTGTACCTTTACAGTCGGCTACTCTCCATTGAGTTTTTCACTCTATCTTCAGAGGGGCATGCCGTCTGTACCTTTACAGTCGGCTACTCTCCATTGAGTATTTTACTCACAATACTTAGCTAAAAAGATTAGGGCCTGGCCGACCCTGTGCCTAACAGGCGGCTACCCTTCTTTTACTTAGCACCTACGTTCACCAAGAACTTACCAAGGCCACCGGCCGAATGATCAGACCAGGCGCCAAGCCACCTGATCAAATCTACAAAACTAATACGACCTGTCCCAACATCATAGCAGGCGTCCGACGGCATCCCTCCGGATGAAATTCGTCGCAGAGAGCAGCTCCCTTTTACACGGCACCTATACGACTGTCCCCAAGGGCAACCACGTAGCCGTTTTTGAAACAAGGATAACTCTATCACTAACCAAACCAGTGGTAGCAGTTGACATCTGAGTCAGATGACCGCCTGTATTACTTGGGATAAATGCAGGGGGTACCTATTGAGTTAATAGCTAACAAACATTGGCGAATCAAGGGGTCTAGCCGGCCTACGCCGCCTGGTACCTATACTACTCAATCTAGATTGTGACGAAGACTAAGTAACTCCTATGTTAACTTAATAGTCACTCAAACTTAGTATGGAGCCTAAAAGGTATGAGTCGTCCGCCTGTTTTTAATAAACAGGGGCTCTCAACCACTACTCTTGCTAGGTTAACAAATTACGAGTTAAAAGCCAACATTGGCAATAAAGGGAAACAACCGGTACCCGCCGCTTGTTATCCTACTTAATTCCTTGGCGACTAGGTAATACTATTTACTTGGTCAGACCGATTGAATAAATAGTTCGAATACCGATTGAATAAATGGCCGACTGATCGTCTATCCTGGAAACAGACAACCAGTCGTCCAGGGGCATAGGCGGCGTACTTACTATTTGTACCTGTCTGCAACGTTCGGCCATGTACAACAGTCGGTCTAGTGAACAATGGGATATTAGATATGGAATACTTAGACAAATTTGAATCAAAACAAAAATTTGATTAAAAATAAGCCGGTCATTAAAGACCAGCAGAATAATCAAAGCCCCGGCCCCCTGGCCGGGTAAATACAAAGCAAACGGCACGCAGGCCGTGGAAAAAAAAAAATACTTTAAGCTTAAGAAGGGGGCAGTTCAGTATTAGCAGCTGCCGCCTGGTCAGCACTCTTCTTGCTGGACTCGGCTTCAGCTGCACCCTCTTTTGATGCCTTACCCCCAAGTGGCACAAGCGCCACAACCGGCTCTTCCTCCTCCTCCAACGTATCTCCCAACGCCTCTTCTTCAGCAGCCGCCAAGATCTCTTGATTATATGTTTCCGAACACTGGCGATACGTTCTTTCCCATGAGGCAAAGTCGGCATTGGGGAACAGGCGGCCCTAGGTCATGCGCTGGATTTGAGCGGAGTCTTCCACCATCTCCCGGACGAGCTCTTTCTTCTCTTGCTCGGCCTTTTCCGAGAGCTCTTGGGTAAGACTCTTCTCTTGGCTCACCAGGCGTTCTTTTACGTTGGCCAAAGATTTCTCCATGGCTTCGTAAGAGTGCATTTTTTGGCGAAGAGGTTTCAGCTCGGCCTTAAGATTTGTGACGGTCGCCTCCAGCTCGTCATTCTTCTTCTGGGCCGCCTCTAACTGAGCCCGAACAGCGGCGGTAGCCTGCGCCTGATAATAAAGAATATCAATGGTCAGTACTTCATTTTGGGCAATTTGAAACATTGCCTTATCACAGTTGGAGGCGGCCATAGCTTTTGCGGCCTTTACCTCTTTGTTTTTCCGATCAATCGGCTTGCGAAGGCTGTTAACTCGGAGCAGGGCCTAAGTACAAAAAAAAACAGGCGTCAGTTTCCAAACAAAAAAGATAACAGGCGTCCTGGAACTCAAATACTCAAAAATATGCTAAGTATACCTCAACAAGGACCCCTGCAATCCCATCAAGGTCAAGGGTGCCGGCACCCCTGACCGCCTCCCTTTCAGATGGAGGAACTACTTTGATCATGGACTTGGCTACCTCAACCAAGTCAAGCTCCTGAGGGCCGGCTGCATCAAGCGTAAAAAAAGCAAGTTAGACCTAGTCAAGAAGGAAGCAAGTGTGAAAGTTTTTACAAGTGATTGTCCATACTTCTAGGCGGCCCCGCCGGGGTTTTAGAAGAAGTGGACGGCTGCTTCTCAGCCGCCACTGTTTTCCTGGAAGACCCAGGAGAGCTTGCAATAGTCGTCCTCCGGGCCTTGGGGTCCGGCTGTTGCGAGGAAGAAGCTCTTGGAGTGCCAGACTGAAAACAAAAAGAGTTAGTATATGCATAAGACAACTCCTAAAAGAGGAAGAGTTTTCGAAGCCTACCAAGGGTGCCCCTTGTTGGGGGAGTCGGCACAAGACTGTTGCATGAGAGAGGCCCGCAACATGGCCGCCGCAGTCTTGGATGCTGTTATTTTACTCATGGCGTCAGCTGCAAAAAATAAACAGCAAAGTTAGTAAAGATCCCAAGTAAACAAGGCGTGAAAAAAACAGAGTATTTGTCAGGCCGGCTACCTCTAGAGCACCGACTGCTGAGGCCACAGGCGGCCAAAAAGTACTCGTCATAGAGCCACTTGAAGCTCGGGACGCAGTTTAGGGGTACTTGCTCTCGTACCCCTGAAGTAGAGTTCACCCTAGTCTCTACTTTGAAGAGTCCTTTGTCTAGGATCTCTCTTTTAGCCTTTGGGGGAACAGGCGGCATGCTGCGGCCGCCTGCGAGAAGAGGCGGATCCCTATTCCACTTGTTAAAACGTTGGTTCAGCTCCGTGTCTGAACCCTCAATGATAAGGAAGGTGTTCCGCCAATCCTTCCATTTGTTCGCCTTACCTCTCGTCATGAGGTAACCCCTATGGCTTGTTAATTGATACCAGCCGGTACCTCCTGACTTAGGGGTCTGGCTGAGATAGTTCATGTGGGCAAAAGCCTCAAAGCTTGGCTCCACCCCGTACATTTCGCACCCGGCCACATAGCCGAGTACGTTTACCCAAGAGTTGGGGGCTAACTGCCATAACCCCAAATCATACCCATCTAAAATCCGCTGAACAGCCGGATGTAATGGGAAGCGCAGTCCAGCTTTGATGGCCGCCACATAGCAGCCAAAGCAGCCGTCATCATAGCTGGTACCAGCCGGCCAGACGACAGTGTCTACTGGATCCGGCACGAACAGTAAAAATTCCGGGCCCATTCTGTGGTTAGCAATAAAGCTCTCCACTTTGTCTTGCATGGTTGCGATCCGGCCCCGGGGTACCATGCAGTAGTAGGGGGCGTTTTCCTCTCTGTAAGAGGCGGACGGCTCCGCCCAATTGTCCCCCTTCTCAACTGCATGAGAAAGTCTCGCCTCTTGTAGGCGGCTGTTTCTTTCTTCTGAGCCTGGAGAACTGTGGCCAGAAGAGCTGGACTCGGACTCGTCCTCTGACGAGTCCGAAGAGGACGACTCCTCCCCTCTCCCAGAGGGGCCCGCCTCCTCTCCCTTAGAAGGAGCGGAGGAAAATTAGACTTATCAACGGTAAGATGGGAAGGGACCACCTTGGCCCCTCTCTCAGAACTGTCGGCTTGGCAGCCGCCTCGTTTCAATTCTACATCTGGCGCCTGGTCAGATGTTTCACTAATGAGCACCCTTTGGGAGGAGCCGTCTGAGTTTGATATCATAGCAGTCTTTTTTGTTCTGGCCATCACGTTCTGCGTAGACACAGATACAGTCGGACTTTGTATAAAGGGCAAAGATGGGTCCAGAAAAGGGCAGGCGGCACTCCTAGTCCTAGATTCAGCCGTCCCCGGTGACCGGCTGATCACTAACTTAGGTCGTGTCGTGTGCTTCCGTGGTGCCATTTCAAAAAATAAAAAGAAAATTAAGAGTAAGAGAACTGAGTTACCTGAACGAGTGACGGTTGATGAAGTTCTGGAAATCCGGTGCAGTCGGCAAGTTCAGTGGTCCGAATGTTCTCGCAAAGTTCTCAAATGTGAAAATGACCGAAGTCAGCACTTCCTTATATAGGCAAAGTGAGAAGGCGAAGGATCGCTTCCAAATTCAAAATTTGGGCGGGAAAATCTCTCGGCCGTTTGCAAGGTGACACCTGTAGCAGGCCGTCGCCTGTCACCGTGCGACACCTGTCACAGGCGACACGTGACCAGTCACGTGCCACCTGTGAGGGGCAAATGATTAGGGGATTTTTATCCACCAATCACCGTCTGACAAGTGGACCAACCAGGTTCCGCCACGTGTCCTTCACGTAGGCCAATAGGAGCCTGCCACGTGTCAATCACAGATACGTCCTCTACGGACCAATCGAGGCACGCCACGTGTCCACCCATGCCAAATGGGAAAACCGGCCAACAAGGCCCAATCCTGTCTAGAGGCCCGGTCAGCCCTAGGTTTACCCTAAACCTAGAGAGTGGCACGCTTCTCAAGACTATAAATACTTAATTAATCCTCATTAATCCGGGGATCAAGAAATCAAGAGAACATCAAGCAATTGAGAGAGCAATTGATCAAGCAATTAATCTCACCTGAAGAACAGAACAGAAACATTACGGAACACTAATAACCGGCTAATCTCGCTAACAAAGCAGATTACCAACATTAAACACTCTCACCTAGAGAGATCTTATTACTTTAATTTCCGTATTAATTACTCCTTAATCAGGTACTAACTTGACCGTTGGAGGCGGAGCTCTCAGGAGTCTCCGTTATTTTGCAGGTACAGGCGTCCGGTTCCAGTCTCGGAATTGTAACTCTCCCGCAGGACATCAGAAAACCCCGAAACAAAAGGGACATGAGGCTCAAAAAAAGAATGGTCAATTGGTAAAGACTCAACAATCACCTCACTCTCAACTCTATGGTCCTTAAAAGAGGGACTTTCCTCCACTTCATACCTTTTATCCTTACTTTCCCAAAATTCATCATGAATATCTAGGCTACTATTTCCAAATTGATAATTATCCTCAACAGCTCTTGAATAATCATCAATATAATCAAATTGAAGAATACCATCAACATTATATTTGGACTTTAGTAGACTTATATCATTAGTGGAATTCAACAAACAATCATCAACTTTGTCATTATTCATAATTAATGGTACATTAGGCTCATTATACAAATTGATGATATTTGGAAAAATAGGGTCATCAACCAAAGGTTTTTCAAGAAGAGGCTTCTCAAAATTTTCATTTTCATTCATTTTAACCCTAGAAGCTTCACTAAGATGATTCATGGATGTACAATTGCTCTTTATGTCCATTAGATTCTTAGAAATCTCTTCACAACCCTCCAAAAAACATTCTAGAGCGAGCTCTAAAGAAGACTTGGGTTCTTGAGGATGGGAGAAATTTCGAAAATCACATTGAGAAGAGGTGTCAACATTATGCACATTAGCCACATCATAAGGAGTACATGACATAAAATTGGAATCCAAGAAAAAAGTTGGGGAATTTTGACAATTTGCATCACCAAAACTCGAAACATTAGAATCCAAAACATTATCATCACATTCTTCAAATGAGTTTGCACCATTAAAATGGTCATACATCTCATGATTAGCCATCTCCCAATCATAAGTATCTTTAGCTAGCCGTTCAAACATACTCCAATTCTCATTAATGGTTTTAGACATAAATTGACCTTCGGACATAGATTCAACAACAACTCGCATTTCATCATTTAAACCTTCAAAAATTACTTCACAAATATCTACCTTTAAAAGTCTATGGCCATAATTATAACCAACATAATCATTAACCCTATGGTGATATCTCCAAAATGTTTCATTCTCGTATTGGGGAAGGGAAAAAATTGCCATTTATTTCAATGGAAGAAACCCCAAATTAAAATATAAAAAAGAACAAGAAAAGGGAAAATAAAAAAAATATATGTACAAAGACTTAGACTCATCTAATCAATAATTAGACAATGTCAACCGAAGTCCCCGGCAACGGCGCCAAAATTTGGTATGCTGTCGTAAAGCCTACCAAAGATAAAAACCTAACTTGGTCTCTCTAATGGGTAGAAAGGGTAAGTAAGGGTCGATCCCACAAGGACTAAGGGGAGCACTAACAAATATCGATTTGTGATAAGCTAAGTCAAGTCTTTTTGGGTTATGAGTTATGAAGAAAAACTACAAACAATAATAAAGAGGATCTCGGGAAGGTATCCACCAATTAAGTCGTTCACAAACTACAATTTAACATACAAGACATAGCAATTTGGGGATAAAATTAGGGGAAGTCATCTAAGGAACCCAACTACTCTCTCAAGCTAGAGGGATTACTTGAATCATGAATACAACCTACTCTCGTGGTTACAAAGCATAAAACAAGTGTTAAAGCATAATCACGATGACATAAACATTCCCTTGATCGGAAATTCCTATTCTCATGGCATTTCGGGTCAATAAAGCATAAGGGAGCTAACTTAAGTTCATCTCTCGATCCTTCGTTGAGAAAGCTTAGATAAATAGTTCTAGCAATGGCCACTTACAAGAAATAACAATGAAACCACTTAAGCTCAACTAATTAACATCCCACATTAGCTAAATCAACTACAAACAAGTATTTGTGAATTCATCCATGATTTCAACAATCCCAAGTAAAAGAACTACTCACAAATCATAATAAATTGCAAAACTAAAGGAATTAACAACTAAGAACATGAATCAAACACTAATCTAACATAAACAAGTAATTAAGGATGAAAAGATACAAAAATAAGTAAATAGAATAACAATATAAGAGAGAGAGTAAGAAATTCTCATTGATATTGCAAGGAGTATCCAAATCTTCAAGTCTCCTTCCTTCAATTCTTCATATTCCAAGCTTTCAACAAGGTTTTCTCACTTTCTCTCTCTAGAAAATGAGAGTTTCTCTCTCTAAAAACCCTAACCTAAGCTAAAAATAAACTAAGAAGATCCCCCCCCTTCATGAAAGTGTGAAGCTTTTTGGAATAACTTCTTCATTACTCATTGGAATAAGGCATGTAAGCAGTCGTTGAAAAGCTCTTGAGATGAACTTTAATCTCCAATTTAAATCACTTCAAAAACTTGAGTAGAAAAAAAGTTATAGTCATTTGAAGTTGACCTTAGTGAAAAAATCCTTCCAAAACCCTTCCAAATGCTCTTATTTCACTCTTGTACACTTTTCCTTGCTTCTTTCATTCTTCCATAGCTCCCTTATTTCCTCTTCTTGTCTCCAACTTCTTTTCTTCTTTGTCCAAAAGCTTCAAAGTTCCATATTTATTCCTAAATATGCACCAAAACACTAGCAAACCCGTGAAGCATATGATACACAAAAAATGCATAAAAATAAAGTAATTAGTGAACTAAGCATTGATTTCCCACAATTCTAAGGCTCAAAATCACTTTAAAATCATACAAAATAATAAGTATGAACGAGCAGGCGGCCTATGGGCAGATGAACTACCACATCTTCTCTGGGCCATTAGGACGACTGAAAAAGGGTCGACTGGAGAAACTCCATTCCTCTTAACCTATGGTGCAGAAGCTGTTCTTCTAATTGAATACTACGAGCCGAATCTTTAGGTAATGTTGTATGACAAAGAGGCGAACTAGGAGTCCATGCGCCTGGCATTGGACTCACTCCCAGAGAGAAGGGGCAATGCAGCCCTACACCATGAAATTTACCGCCTGAGAATGACAAGGTCTTACAATAAAAGAGTGCATAGGCGTCCACTCAAAGTGGGTGATTTTGTGCTAAGAAAGATGGAAGAAGTCGGTAGGGCTAATGAGTTAGGTAAGTTAACTCCCAATTAGGAAGGACCCTACCGAATTCATGAAGAGGTTCGAGACGGTACCTACCGCCTGGAAACACCAGACGGCCAACCCTTGCCTCGAACCTGGAATGTAGATAATCTCAAAAAGTATTATTTTTGAATGATGTAAATAGCTGAGAGCTAATAATAAAAGTTTGCTTTTTCACTTCATCTATTTTTTACTAAGAGGGGCATGCCTACTGGTAAAACAGTCGGCTACTCTCCATACTTTTTACGCATTTAATAGAGAAGGGCATGCCGCCTGTACCTAAACAGTCGGCTACTCTCTCATACTTAGTTCACCAAGAACTACCTAAGGCCTATGGCCGAAATGATCAGACCAAGTGCCCAACCCACTGATCCAACTTTTAAAAACTAATCCGACCTGTCCCAACATCATAGCAGGCGTCCGGTGGCATCCATTCAAATTAAATTCGTCGCAGAGAGCAGCTCCCTTTTGGGTGGAACATTGTTCTATAAACTAATTACACGGCACCTATACGACTGTCCACAAAGACAACCACGTAGCCGTTTTTGAGACAAGGATAACTCTATCACTGATCCAACGAGTGTTAGCAGTTAACATCCGCGTCGGATAACCGACTGTATTACTTGGGATAAGTACAGCCGGTACCTCTTCAGTTAATAGCCAAAAAACATTGGCGAATCAAGGGGTCCAGCTGGCCTCCGACGCCTGGTACCTCTACTACTCAATCAGAAGTGACGGCGACTAAGTAACGTCAATGTTAACTTATAGTCACTCCCTAAAACTTGGTTCGAAATCTAAAAGGTTTTTGAATAGATCGCCTATTTCTAAAACAAGAGTATTCAAACCCCTATTCTTACTAGGTTATCGCATCTTGAGTAAATAACCAACAAAATTGGTGAATCAAGGGGACAAGCCGGCCTACGCCGCTTGGTACCTCTACTACTCAAGCTTAAACATGACGAGTGAGTAACCTTCAAGATTACCTATAATCACTCCCATACTTAGCCAGGATTCAAAAGGTATAACGAGTCCGCCTGCTTAGAGGTGGACCAGAGCTCTCGTACCCCAACCCTGCTAAGATGATTTCTCTTCAAACCAGACATGTTTGAAAAGTTAGTTCACAGGTCGACTGCTTTTTGGATAAGCAAGGACTCAAGAACTTTATCTACTTTCCTTTCTCAAGTAAAACAAACCTAACGTATTCTCCAAAATATGTTGGGGTATGACTGAATAAATGGCCGACTGATCGCCTAACCTGGAACTAAGACAACCAGTCATCCAGGGGCATAGGCAGCCCTCACATTGTACTTGTTCGCAACTATCGGCCATACAAAACAGTCGGTATGACACGAAAGATCCTCGACACTTAGCAAAAATTCAAAGAAATAAAGCAAAATTTTAAACCTGGATAAGCAAAGACAACCAAAAAGATGGTCGTTAAATTCATATAAACAGCCGGCCATAAAGACCGGCAAAATATTCAAGACCCTGGCCCCCCGGCCGGGTAAAGAGATACAAAAACAAACGGCACGCAGGCCGAAGATAAGATTGAATATAAAAAGCTTTAAGTTTGTGGTAGAGTTTTGGTATTGACTGTCGCCTGATCACCAAAGGACGCCTGATCTGAGAGGCAACCTTCTTACTTGTCTCGGCATCAGGGGCAGATTCTTTAGATGCTTCCACCACAATCGGCTGCAGGGCCACCACCTCCTCCTCTTCTTCTGAGCTGAACTCGGTTGCCTCGTCCTCCTCAGCCATCTACCTCATGATTTGTTGTTTGTACTTTTCAGTACAAGCGTTGATTTTTTTCTCCTAGGCGGCATAGTGAGCTTTAGGGAAAAGGGTTGTCCAAGTCATCCTCATAATTTGGGCCGAGTCCTCCATCATGGCCTGAGCTAAAGCCATCTTTTCAGCCTCGGCCATTGCATTAAGATCTTTGGTGATGGCCGCCTCCTGCGTCTCTAGGCGCTCCTTGAGTCTGTCAAGGGACGTTTGCAGACCTTCAGCTTTGTGGGCAATGTTTTTGAGGGGCCGCAGCTTATCGTTGAGGCTCTTAACCTTCGCCTCCAGCTTATTATTCTTCTTTTTGGCCGCCTCCAACTCAGCCCGGATGGTGGAAGTGGCCTGCGCCTGATAATAAAGAATATCAGTTGTCAAAATTTCATTTTGGGCGATTTGAAACATTGCCTTATCAACGTCAGAGGCGGCCATAGCTTTAGCAGCCTTTACCTCTTTGTTTTTGGCACTGATCGGCCTTCGAAGGCCGTGTACTCTCAACATGGTCTGAAAAAAGAAAAACCAGGCGCCAGATTAAAGAAAAGCAGGCGACATGCAAAGTAATAAAGTTGAAAAATGTTCTAAGTCTACCTCAGACAAGAGACCCATGATGCCGTCTAGGTCAAGGGTGTCGACTCCCTTGACCACGTCCCTCTCCTCTTGAGGGACGACCTTAATCATTGACTTGGCCATTTGGACCAAGTCCGGTTCTGAAGGTTCGCCTGCATCAAAGACAAAGAAAAACATCAGAAACATGAAGAAGATGATAAAGAAATAAGCAAGTCTAGCAGAGCAGGTTATACTTCTCGGCGGCCGTGTAAGAACAAGTGATGGGTTCCCCATACTTTGTGGGGTGGCCGGCTGCTTGTCAGCCGATTGTTTCCTGTCAGATCCAGACGTACTCCCACCAGTCGTCTTTCGAACCTTCGAGTCCGATTGGTGGGAGGATGAGGGTTTGGAAGTGTCCGTCTGCAAAAAAGACGAGTGGTCAATAATTATTAAGTAGCTTTTCAAAAGCAAGTTCTAAAGATCGAGACTCATTGTGGGCGTCTCCTTGGCAGGAGAATCAAAAGCGGTCCGCTTCTGGTGCATAATTGAGGCTCGCAGCATTGCAGCCGCCTTCTTAGATGCAGAGATTTGGTCCATAGCTTTAGCTACAAATAAGAACCGCAAGAGTTAGAAATTTTTTTCAAACAAATCAAAAAAGGGGTGCATATATTCAAGTGGTCGGCTACCTCAAGAGGACCGACTGCTAAGGCCACAAGCGGCCAGGAAAAACTCGTCATAGAGCCATTGAAACTCCGGGACGCAGCTTAGGGGCACTTGCTCTCGCACCCCAGTAGTAGAGTTTGCCCGAATCTCTACTTTAAAAAGCCCTTGGTCCAGGATCTCTTCCCTGGCCTTGAGGGGAACAAGCGGCATGCTGCGACCGCCTGCTAAAAGAGGCGGATCCCTGTTCCACCTATTGTAACGTTTGTTTAGCAGGCGGTCGGGGCTGGAAATGATGAGGAAGGTGTTTCTCCAATCCTTCCATTTATTTTCTTTGCCCTTGGTCATGAGGTAGCCCTTATGACTAGTTAATTGGTACCAGTCGGTACCGCTTGCCTTGGGGATTGGCTGAGGTAGTTCATATGGGCGAACGCCTTGAAATTCGGCTCCGCCCCATGCATTTCACATCCGGCTACATAGCCAAGGATGTTGAACCAGGAGTTCGGGGCTAATTGCCAAAACCCCACCTCGTATCCATCAAGGATTTGCTGAACTGCCGGATGCAAGGGAAATCGCAATCCAGCTTTGATGGTCGCCTCGTAACAGCCAAAACAGGCGTCCCCATAGCTGGAACCCTCGGGCCAAACGAATGTGTCCTTGCCATCCGGCACAAATAATTGATAATTCGGACCCATCGTATGGTCCGAAAGAAAGGTGTTTATGCGCTCTTTCATGGCCTTGATTCGGCCCTTGGGTACATGGCAGTAATAAGGAGTGTTCAACTCCCTATGAGAGGCGGATGGTTCCGACCAACCTTCGCCCTTTTCAGCCGCATGAAAATCTCTCGCCTCATGCAAGAGATTGTGTCTCTCTTCCGAGCCTATGGACAGGCGGCTTGATGAGCTAGAGCCAGACTCGCTATCAGAAGAGTCTGACTCCTCCCCATTTCCTGAAGGAGCTGACCCCTATTCTTCTTCTTTAGGGGCCGTCTACTGACTGGCCAGGTCAACAGTAAAGTGAGAAGGAACTACCTTAACTCCCTCCTCAGAGCTCTCGGCTAAAGGGCCGCCTTGGGTCCCTGCGGTATCAGGCGGTTGGTCCGATGTTTCACTAATCGGAACCCGGAAAGAGGAGCCATTAGAGTTTTCTATTCTCTTGGTCTTTTTTGTTCTTGCCATACTGTCCTACATAGATACAAAGACAGTTGGATTCCGGAACTTGCGCAAAGTTTGAAGTACCGTAGGGCAGTCGGCACCCCTAGTCCTAGACTCAGCCGTCCCCGATGACCGGCTGATTACTAACCTAGGCCATGCCGAATGCTTTTGAGGTCTCATTTTCAAAAAGAAAGAAAAAGTGCAAAAGCAGAAAGAATAAAAGAACAAACGGTTACCTGGAACTTAAGTTCTGAAAAAAGCTTGATCGAAGTAGGCGCCTAGTGAAACAGTCGTCCTGGCAAGTCAGAAGTTGCAAAGTGTCAGAGCTCAAGTTCAGGGGTCCGAGAGTTCTCTTGAAAAGTTCGCAAATGTGAACAAAAGACTTAGTCAACATCTCTTTATATAGGGCAAAAGAGAATGCGAAGAGTCGCCTTCAAATTCAAAAAAATGAGCGGGAAAAATGCTCGGCCCGTCATAGGGCGACACTTGTAGCAGGCCGCCGCCTGTTACAGGCCGACACCTGTCACAGGTGACATGTGAACAGTCACATGCCACCTGTGAGGGGCAAATGATTAGGGGATTTTTCCCTAACCAATCATCGTCTGACAAATGGACCAATCAGGCCCTGCCAAATGTCCGCCACATGGACCATTAGGAGCCTGCCACGTGTCAAGTGTTGATCGGTCCACCATGAACCACTTGTGTCACGCCACGTGGCCTTCCCCATGCCAAGTGGGAAAACCGGCCACCTAGGCCCAAAGGCTTGTGGAAGCCCAATCAGTCCAAGGTTGACCTAAACCTAGGATTGGCACACATTCCAAGAATATAAATACATTTGCTAATCCTCATTAAAGGGGATTACGCTAATTAATTACTCTCACCTAGAGAAAACACTCTACCTTTTTTCGCATTAATTCCTCCTTAAATAAGTACTAACTTGACCGTTGTAGGCGGAGCTCCTACCACCCGGAGTCTCCGTTTGTTTTGCAGGTACAGGCGTCCAGTTCCAGTCTCGAAGTTGTAACTCTCCCGCAGGACATCAGAAAACCCTGAAACACTTTTTACTTACGTTTTTGGATGGTTGGGAAGGGCCAGAGCGAGGAATGGTGCCATATTTGGTTTCATAAACTCTATATAAAGCAAAAAATTGATCCTTGACATTACTCTTATAGGTTTCTACGTTATCGTCAATAAGCATGCATTGAAAATAAATGTCAACTAACATAAATGTATTTTCATACTTTTGCCTAGGATCTAATATGGAAGCAAAAATATAAATTAAAGGAATTTCAGTATAATATTTACGCCACTTTGTTTCCATTGTTGGAAGATATTGATCATAATCACTTTGGTTGCGATGATCAGCAAAAAGTTGAGCGAGTAAACATGCATTTGAAAGAAAGTTTTGAGCGCAAGGATTATAAACAGAAGAAAAACAAAATGTCATGTTATATAATAATTGTGAAAATTGCATATATCTTTCACATTTATCCCAATCATCCTCATGTATAGCATTGTTTGGAAATTTTCCGTTGTAAAAAATTGTTAAAGGATTCTTATATTCAATTCTACCTAGTTGGACAATCGGTTTTGATTTTTATTGCTCTTATCTTTTGTTGTATTAGCCTTTTTCATTCTTGGTATCTCATGTTTGAGCTATTAATAGACATAATATCTTCTCTAATTTTGTTATAGTATGGACCAATTGCTCTAATTCCATCTTGTACACATAAGTTAAGAACATGGCAAACACATCTAGTATGAAGTGCGTCACCATCTAATATTACATCGGTTAAATTTTGTTTCACATAATTAGCAATATAAATGTCATTAAGGTTACATTGTCAAATGTCATAGACATGATTTTTTCTCTAAGGTTGTATTCATTTATAGCTTCCATTAAATGGTGAGCAATGTTAATACCGGTGTGGGGGTATTCTAGCATTTTGAAATGAATTATTCGTTTTTGTAACAACCATTGATCATCTACCCAATGGCAAGTCACACATAAATAGTGATATTTATAACCACTATCCCAAGAATTGGCAGTCAAAGACACTCTATAATTAAGTTTACTCAATTCGTCTTGTAACCGCATTTTGTACTCTAGAAAGTTTTTCATGGCGCTGGAACGAATGGTTTTCCTAGAGATTCTTTTATGTTGGGGTTGTAATGCTTTTATTAATATAAGTGTTAAATGGGTCACTTTCGGAGAAAAGAAAAGGTTGTTTGGCGTGTACTATCATTTTCCCTAGTTTATCCCTATCCTTCTCATAGTTGTAGTTTGGCTGGGTTGGATCACTAGCTGGTTGTGCACATGTTCTAAAGTGTCTACTTAAGTCTCCCGTCCCGGACTTGGATTCTGCCGAGTATATTTTACCACATGTTTTACATTTTGCTCTTGTTTGGGCATTATTCAGCACAAAATAATTCCATACATCACTTTTGCGGCTTTTAATATTTACCATGTCACTTTCGGTTAACCATTGCTCTGTGTGTTTGGGAAAGGGTGTTTATAGATTCGGGGATTTGTTGGTTAGTAGTAGAACTGGAGGTATTTAGGGTATCTTGTTCGCTACCTTGGCTAGTATAAAAATTTTGTGGGTCAAAGAAATTAGGTGGGAATTGACCGAATTGTGGAAATTGGTTTTATGGTGGAAATTGGTTTTGTGGAATCCGGGCATATTCATATTGTTCATGTTATAGGGTTGAAAATTGGAAGTACCATCGTGCCTAAATTGTTCAAAGCCTAGGGGGACGTTACCGGGGTCATTGGTTGGAATGGACGGACTCGGAATTTAGGAGCTCATTAGATTAGGTGATTCCCTAGAACTATTACCACAGACAAATTGGGTTTTCCTAGAGGATGATGGGTTGTTCATGTTGGGTGATGCCATAATTAACAAATTAACAATTATAACAATAACAATAATTAATCACAACATTTATAACAATAATAATAATAATAATTAATAACAATAATTATAACAATAACAATAATAATAATTAATAACAATAATTATAACAACAATAATAATTAATAAGTAATAACAATTATAATAATAACAATAATAATTACAACCGTGCTTCAACGCTTTCCACTAATTACGATTATGAACTTTTAATTTTTTTTCGATATTAATAAATAATAATTAGAGAATATAAGAGATTAAGAGAAGAGATGAGTTGAACTGTGATTTGGAAGTGAATGAAATTTGGTATTTATAGGAAAAGTTAGGAAAATAGCCGTTAGAGGGGAAAAAGAGTCGTTAGTGATTAAGAGCAATGGCATTATGGCCGTTTTAATAGTTGTTGCTGGGTGTGCCAGGTTGGGCCGGCACGGGGGCCGTGCCTGGCGGGTCGCCCACGTGCCAAAAAACGGGCCAGCACGTCGGGCTCGTGTCGTGTCGTTCCTGTTTTCTGGCTGGCTTGCACGTGGCACGGACCATGGCCCACCTAGCGACCACTGTGCCGGGCCACGTCGCTGGGCGTGCCGTGCTAGGCTGCCTGTAGGTTGGCACGGCTCATGTCCAGCTTTAGTGGTGGTGGTGGTGGTTCGAGCTCGTTTGTCTCATCTTCTCTCCGTAGAAGGTTGATTGAAGGGTTCAATCATAATTAACTAGCATTAGTGGAGGTTCAATTCTTGCTCGTGGACCAAGTAGAGGAATCACGTTTGGGGTTCTTGATCTCCTGATTATTCTTTCTCGATCATTTGTGGAATCACGCTTCAAAGGTATAATTATGTGTTCTTTGTGTGTTATGCATAGATCTTGTTTTAGATGCTTATGAATACGATTCATGCAATTCCGCTTATAGTATCTAAAAAGTCCTACAGTGGTATCAATTTGCCTAATGCATGTACACCTATTGATCATAAGTCTTTGTTGTCCACAAATTTTAATTCAATTAAGAGGGAAAATAATTTAATTATGGGTCAATTATTATTTTAAATGGTGATTTAACATATGGAATCATTAAAAATGTTTAATTTGCTTAATTTTTCCTTAACATTTGGACCGTTTCTTGCCCTATTTAGTTCGAAAACTTCGACCCCCCCCCCCCCAAAACCCTAGTTTGAAATTTTCGAAACCCTAAACCCTAAATTTGGATTTTTTGTTTTGTGTTTTGAATAATTTCGATAGTTCCTTGTTTCATGGATTTAATTTATTTGATTTCATGTATAAATTGTGAATTTTGCATGATCGATAATTTAATTTAAGTGTTAAATTGAATTGAACATTATTTTCATGAAGAACCCTAATTTTAAAATTGAACGTGTTTTAATTTTAATTACTTAGACCAAATTTAATTTAATTTAACAAAGATTGTTTTTATTAAATCAAAACTTAAAAAAAATGTTTTTGTGGTTGATTTGAGGCGACAGCCGTGGCTGGGTGGCGCAACCACGCTGGTTGTCACAGGTCGTGGTCCAAGAGGGAGGGTAGGGGCGGGGCAGCAGGTCCGAGAAAAGGAGGGAGCAGCAGCAACACCGTGCAACAGTAGCGCGACACTACTGCTGCTGTCGCACGTCACTGCTGTGTAGCGTACACCAGACAGTGTACGGCCACCGTGGCTAGCTTCGGCTGGCCACACCACGGTGGCTGGCGCGGTTTTCAAAAAAAAAATTATTTTTATTTTAAAATTCAAAATCAGATTTTATATTGAAAAAGATAAGTTTTCAAAATTAAAGTTTTTAATTTTGATAAGTTTGTTAGGATATTTTGAGCAAAAGATTCTATATGGATAATAATTGATTTAATAATGAGATTATCCCATAATTATTTTAGGATATAATTGATTTAAAATTATGTGATTGGCTAAGTAATTAGGATAGAATCTCTTAAATTAGTTTGGATTATCATGGAGAATAAATATGATTTATCTTTCCAAGATTAAAATAAGATTTGATTCTATCTCATACCTAAATTAAAATATATTATATTTTTTAATTGGTCATGAATAATATATGATATTATCTAATTACAGTTTAAAAATTTGAGATATTTTGGTACCATGTTTCCTTAATTATGAACGTTCGATGTCGTAGTTTAGGCGAGCATGTTGAGTGATTTATTATATGGCAAATTTTTTATAATATATGATATTATTTTGCTATATATAGACTAGTATGGCCCATAGATTCTAAATACGATCTACGCATCGTGATATTTTTTTGTAATCTAAATACGATCTGCGTACCGTTAAGTATTTTTGTAATTTAATTTATTTTATTTAAGTAGTAAATAGAATAGAGTAGAATTACATGTAGCAGTTAATCCAAGAAGCCCATGGAGTAAAGGCCCAAAGGAGCAAGGTGGGTGAGATCCATGAAGGTTCAAGTGGGAACTTTTGCTTTATTAGTTTTCTTAGGATTAAGGGGTCATACTATGTCATGTTTTTTTTATTAATTAATAGATTATGCATGCTAGGTTTTATGTATGTTGTTGATGATGCGCTAGAGTTCACTAAATTAATCACAATATAATAAATCTAGGTGCCGGTAATATTGAGATTGCTTTTCCAATTAAAAATCGAACAACTCTTTGATAATTAATGTTAGGTCATGCCAAAGGTGGGTGTCATTTTTATATCTTAGGTAACTTAGGGTAAATCAAGTTTTACAATTTTAATTGGCTGTGCTCAATAAGGTTACCTAAAGAGTTTAGAACCTTGAAGCAAAGGGTAATAATTAAACATGAGATGGTTAATTATTCAACCAAGAGTTACAAGAGTTGTAATCAGTAAAGAGTTTACTCACCTTGAAAATGTAATAGTTGATGGTAGGGCCAAAGCCGGGAAAATTATTGCACAAATAAAGGGTCTTGGAATCACTTAATTCAAATTGGGATCATTTAATATTGAATAAAGTGTTTTTAAAGTAACCTATTTAATTCGCTTATGGTGCTTTAAAATTTAATAAACATAATTATTGAACTTTGCCTCGTTTTTGTTTGTAGATGAATACCTTTAATGACAACACTACCTTGCCAACCAAATTGAAAGCAAGGCTAAATCTCAAAAACTTCAGGGATTGGGAAAGGGAGCTAAGAAGTGTTCTAAAGAGCCATGGGCTCGAAGCTTGCCTATATATTCCCATTGAAAGCAGATTTACAGTGGCTTTCACTCCTGAAAGGCATGCGAAAGATGTTTCAAATACAGAGAAAGTCAAGAATCTCATGTTAGCCTATATTCCAACTTGTTGGGATAGAAGATTTAAGGATTATGAGCCAACCTTACTGCAAGAATGCCTACATGCTGCATACAAAGGGGGCATAGGGGCATTAGAAAGTGGAAGCATCATTGATAAGAATGTCAAGGAAATCGTTGATTCGATTCCCAAGATATAGTACTTCTGGATTGACAGTGTAAGGTTTCAGACTTACAACATTCACGGCAGGATAATGGCCAAGAAACTTCTACTTGGTCAATCAATTAAGACCCATGTCAAGGAACTAATTGAGTTACTCAGTTGGATGGATATCTTAGGGAGACCATTTGATGATGTGTCTGCTCACGACACAATTCTGTTTTCACTCCATGCTGGTTTTGATCTCGTCAAGCTTATTCATGATGATGAAGGCTCTACAGTCACGCTTGTCGATTTATTGATCAACCATACAGAGGAGTACTTGAAGAAAGAAGGAAGCCAGTGTTTCTATTGCAGTAGGTGGTCTTACCACTTACCAGAATGTCCTCACAACATGCCGTTGAAAACAGAAGGTAAGAAGTTACCTAGTATATTTGTTGTAGAAATCAATCTTACTCCTTCCACTTAGGTATTCGATACCGGTTGTGGTGCTCACATTGTTAATAACATGCAAGCCTTAGGGAGTAGGAAGTTAGCTAAAGGGGAGATAACGCTTCGAGTAGGAAATGGAGCAAAAGTTGCTGCACTTGCTATTGGAAGCTATCATTTGAAGCTCCCATATGGTCTTATTTTGGCACTTAATAACTGTTATTATGTCCCTACAATTACCAAAAATATTATTTCAGTTTAAGTGTTAGATACTGATGGTTTTTCTTTTGAAATAAGAGACAAAAGTTGTTTTATTTTTAAAGATAATATGTTATGTGCTAATGAAAAATTGATTAATGGTTTGTATATTTTAGACTATACAACTCATGTTTACAACATAGATCATAAAAAGCGTAAAGCAGATGAATCAAACCAAACCTACTTATGGCATTGTAGGTTAGGTAACATAAACCAATCGCGCATCCAGAAATTACAAAAGGATGGACTCTTATCCTCATTTGATTATGAATCATTTAAGAATTGTGAGTCATGCTTGTTAGGTAAGATGACCAAGTCACCTTTTACAGGAAAGAGTGAAAGAGCTAGTGACCTTTTAGGACTCATACATACGGATGTGTGTGGACCAATGAGTTCAAAAGCTAGAGGTGAATTTAACTACTTCATTATCTTTACTGATGATTTAAGTAGGTATGACTATATCTACTTAATGAAGCACAAGTCGGAATCCTTTGAAAAGTTCAAGGAATTCCAGAATGAAGTACAAAATCAGCTTAGGAAGACAATTAAAGCACTACGATCTGATCGTGGTGGTGAATATTTAACTTAAGACTTTGATGATCATCTGAGGGATTGTGGAATACTTTCACAATTAACTCCTCCAGTAACACCACAATTAAATGTTGTGTCAGAAAGGAGGAATCGAACTTTGCTTGACATGGTTTGATCCATGATGAGCTTTACTAATCTGCACATATCGTTCTGGGGATATGTATTAGAGACATCTGAGAACATACTAAACAGAAGTCCGTCTAAAGCAGTTGAAAGGACGCCATATGAGTTATGGACTAGAAAAGTTCCAAAGTTGTCTTTTCTCAAGATTTGGGGATGTAAAGCCTATGTAAAACGTTTACAAGGCGATAAACTAGATCCTAAATCAGACAAATGTTTTTTCGTGGGTTATCGCAAGGAAATAAAAGGGTATTACTTCTGATTAGGGGATTTTGCTCCCACCAATCGAAATGCGCCACGTGGGCCAATCAGGTCCTGCCAAGTGTTCCCCAGTTGGAACTGTCAGGGCTTGCCACGTGGCACACGCTTATTCGTCCACCTTGGACCTATTATGTCATGACACGTGGCATACTCCATGCCTAATGGAGAAACCGGCCACCCAGGCCCAACTTCCGAGGGAAGCCCAATCAGCCCTAGGTTAACCTAAACCTAGGATTAACACGTTTCCCAAGGTTATAAATACCTCCCTTAATCCTCATCAAGGGAGATTACACACATTAAACACTCTCACCTAGAGAGACCCAATCACTTTAATTTCCTCATTAATTACTCCTTAATCAAGTACTAACTTGACCGTCGGAGGCTGCTCCAATCATCCGGAGCATCCGTTTGTTTTGCAGGTACAGGCGTCCGGTTCCAGTCTCGGAATTGTAACTCTCCCGCAGGACATCAGAAAACCTCGAAACATCTTGGCGCCGTCTGTGGGGAGAGTACTTCTGAGATGGCATCTACGTCTGTACCGACTCCTGAAGAGAGGCGTCCCCTGGACGACCCTCAAGTTCAGTCGGACCATGATACTGAGGAGGAATTTGAAGTTGAAGCTCACACAGCTTCAGACGGGACCCTAAGGGCCCGACGCACCCGTCATACTGAAAGGAGGGAACGGGAACATCTTCAAACTGGACTCAGTGATCCAGCCGGCGCACCGCCTGTTCAGCAGCAACCGGCTGATGGGTCTGCTCCCATTACAAGGAACGAACTCATGACCTTCATGAGGGGCTTCAAGGGAGAGATTCAAGAGTTTCTCAACAAGAAGCCTGCTCTGGCCAAGGAGCAGTCGGCTAAGAAACCTTCCACTTTAGGGAAGAGAAAGCCAGTTCAAGGGCGAGAGGAGACCCCTCATCCTAACTCTAGGAAGTGGGAGCCGCCTGCCCTTGATTTCACAAAATACCGTTTTCCTACTCCAGGAAAGAGAAAACCTGTTCGTCATATTCAGGAGGACGGGTCGAAGAAAACATACACAGATGCTCGGCTATTGCTAGAACAGAAGAAGAATGACCGATTGTCAGAGTCGGCCTCTACTTCCAACTTCCAAGACAGTCTGCGCAAAACCTCGATGAGGCATACTCAGTCGCATCATGAGAGTCAGTCAGGCGGTACCTCTCGTCAGTCCGGCTTTCATAGTGACCAGGCGGTACCAAACTTACCCTTTGTACCGCAACAACAATATTTTTTGCAGCCACCTCTGTTTGGTGGGCATGCAGCAAAGAATGTCCAACCTATGGACTGGTAGCTACGGTTGCTTAGACTTGGGGAACAGCCGTCGGCCTTCTCCAAGGAAATTGCTGAAGCCGCTCAGCCGGCCAAAGTGAAAAATGTATTAGTAGGCGCCTATGACGGCACTACTAACCCAGAAGACCATTTGATGGAATTCACCAACCTGATGTACCTTCAAGGGTTTGATGATCCCACTTGGTGCAAGTGTTTCCCAGCGACTCTCAAAGGAATCGCACAACAATGGTTCGACAACCTGCCGACTGGTTGTGTGAATAACTTCAGGACGCTTGCTTACTTATTCACCTCTAACTTTTCCATGAACATACCTGCGAAGAAGACGACCCTTGATTTAGGAACGATTCAGCAGGGCGAGAAGGAGGGCTTCGTTCTTACATCAGGCGGTTTAACCTGATGAGAATACAGATTCAAGGGTTACCGGATGAGGTAGCCTATACTTACTTTTTCAGAGGCCTCAAAGACGGATCGACATTCAAATTTGATTTGGTCCGGAAGAGGGTGGCGACTCTTCAAGAGGCCTTGATTGAAGCGGAAGCCTATATACAGGCGACTGATCTTTGTAGTACAAAACAGTCGGACGGGAAACGGTTCGACAAAAAAGAAGGGCGACAGAAACAGTTTTCAAACAAAGATGAGAAAAAAAGAAAAGAGGTCTGGGCGGCTGATTTCCTCTAAATAGCCGGCCCAGAAGAAGAAAAAAGAATTCAAACCATACTCCCCAAAGTATGCGTTTAACAAGGATAGCCAAGCTATCCTGAAGGAAATCAAGGGACGGATCTCAATTGAGAAGCCGGTCCCCATGAAGGGTTCTGCAAGCAACGGAACCAAGGAAAATTTTGTGATTATCATGAAGATGTTGGTCATCACACCAACGAATGCATCAGTCTCATGCGGTATCTGGACCGCCTGGCTGAGCAAGGCGATCTTGACTCTTATGTCAAGAAATCCACGGGGAACACTTCCTCGAAAAAGCAATAGGCCAAAAAGAGTCAACAGGCCGACAGCTCTGATACGGATGATGCAGTCGTCTACACCATTGCAGGTGGCTTCGCAGGAGGTGGTCCCACTATTAGGGGCAACAAAGACAATATCAGGCGGCTAGATGTAAATTCCGTTCACCAAGAATGGCCCTCCAAATATTCATTTCCTGAGATTGTCATCACTGAAGAAGATCTAGGAGGGGTAAGGGGGCTGCATGACGACCCTATCGTTATTGACTGTAAAGTGGCCAACCAGAGAGTTGGCCGAATCCTTATAGATACTGGAAGCTCCTCAGATCTTATCAGTAGCAAATGTCTGTCAAAATTAAAATATCAGACTGATTGCATACATCCGGCTTCCCACCCTTTAGTAGGGTTTGGAGGAGGAGTCGTCCACCCAGTGGGACGAGTGGATTTACCCATCCGCCTCGGTGAAAAAGGGGAAGGACGACACATGGTAGTCCGGTTCCTGGTAGTAGAGGAACTCTCGGCCTACAACATGATTCTGGGACGACCAACCCTGAATAATTCCAAAGCTGTTATAATCCCATCTCTTATGTTGCTCAAGTTTGAGAGGGATAATGGAACAGTCGGGTCCCTAAGGGGAGATCAGAGGATGGCCCGAGAGTGCTATCTCTCGGATATCAAGCCCACTGTTATGACCGCTGGGTCAAGTGGTGGAAAAGCAGACCTTGACAATGTCAAGGAGAGTGCGCCTGTTTAAGAAGCAGGCGACAAGAAAAGAAAGGCAGCCCAGACGGGGGCCGCAAGAAAAGACAGAAAATAGCAATCATTGGCAGAGGAGCGGTCGGACGAATTCCGCCCTCATCCGGCTGGTGAGCATACGGACCTGATCTTGGACGACTCACGTCCATACCGAACAGTCAAAGTTGGGACGACTGCTCTGAGAGTCCTGGGTGACGATTTGCACAAACTATTGAAAGAATACAAGGACATCATTGCATTTGAAGTCCACGAAATGCCAGGAATTAGTCCTGACCTGGCGGTGCATAAATTGGATGTCGATCCGAAAAAGAAACCGGTAAGGCAGAAAAAACGGAACCATGGCGAAGAAAGAAGTCAGGCGGCAGCCGCCGAAGTCAAAAAACTACTTGATGCAGGGTTCATTCGGCAATGTTACTTCCCAGACTGGGTTGCAAATGTGGTGCTTGTTAAAAAGCCGAATGGCACCTGGCGAATGTGTGTAGACTACACAGACTTAAACAAGGCGTGCCCCAAAGACAGTTACCCTCTGCCTAAAATTGATAACCTGGTCGACTCAACAGCCGGCCATGCTTTGATGAGCTTTATGGACGCCTACTCTGGTTTCCATCAAATTCCTTTATGGAAGAAAGATTTAGGAAAAGACGGCCTTTGTCACTGATGAAGGGTTATACTATTACACTGTCATGCCGTTCGGTCTTAAGAATGCCCCGGCCACCTTCCAGCGAATGATAAACAATGTGTTCTTTGATCAGATTGGGAGAAATGTCGAGGCATACATTCATGATATGATTGTCAAATCTAAGCTTCAGATAGATCATCTTTCGGACCTCCGAGAAACTTTCGCCACACTCAGGCGGCACCATGTCATGCTCAATCCCAAGAAATGTGTATTTGGAGTTGAGTCTGGGAAATTTCTCGGATTTCTTATCAATCAGAGAGGAATAGAGGCAAACCCTGAGAAGGTACAGGCAGTCATCGACATGCAGTCGCCTCGTACCGTCCGAGAGGTTAAGGAGTTAACAGGTTGTCTGGCGGCCTTGGGAAGATTTCTAAGCCGATCAGGCGACAAATGCTTATACTTCTTCCAGGCCATTAAGAAGAAGGCAAGGTTTGAATGGGGGCCGGATGCTGAGGCGGCCTTCCAGAAATTGAAAGATCACTTGCATTCCTTGCCAAGGCTGGTCAGCCCTTTGCCCAAAGAAGTACTCTACATGTACCTGGCCGTCTCTGATCATGCGTTAAGCGCTGTTCTTCTTGCTGAAAGAGACGGCTGTCAGCTCCCGGTCTACTTTGTCAGTCATGTATTGAAAAATGCCGAAATGAGGTATCCCTTAGTGGAGAAATTTGGTCTTGCACTCTTCATGGCTGTTAAAAAATTGAAGCCCTACTTTTTGGCACATGCAGTCGTCGTGTATACAGATCAACCTATCAAGCGGCCACTGACCACCATTGAGTCGTCAGGTCGGATGATCAAATGGGCCATAGAAATACAGAGCCTCGAAGTTACTTTCGAGCCTAGAAAAGCAGTAAAGGGGCAAGCCTTTGCTGACTTTATTGTTGAGATGACTCGTCCCCCTAATTCTAGAGATCCAGACCAAGTCTGGAAGGTATATGTGGATGTAAGCTCTACTTCAAATGGTTGTGGAGCAGGCGTCATATGTCAGTCGCCAGAAGACGACAGGTACAAATATGCTCTACGCTTCAGTTTTCAGGCCTCAAACAATGAGGCAGATTATGAAGCTTTACTAGCCGGAATCCGCATGTGCAAGGCGGCAGGGGCACGAAAGATAAACGCTTTTTCCGATTCACAATTGATAGTGAGTCAGTATAATGGCGAATACGAAGCAACCCATCCGGCCATGATCAAGTATTTACAGGCGGTACGAGAGGCAGTCGGTTCCCTTGAAGATTTCCATCTGACTCAAGTGCCGAGATCAGAAAACAACCAGGCGGATGCACTTTCAAAATTAGCATCGTCCGCCTCTTGTGATACTCCTCGAACTGTTTTTTGGGAAGTAATGGAGAAGAAAAGCATCGAGATACCCTGCCGGATGATCATCACCAGGCGGCAGCGCTGAAAAAACGGGCAGCCAGTTTTGAAATGATAAAGGGAGAACTTCACAAAAGAGGGTACCTTCAACCCTACTTAAAGTGTGTTACTCCAGAATAGGGACCAGAGATACTAGACGATCTTCACTCTGGTTACTGCGCTTCCCATATAGGCGGTAGGTCACTTGCTCAAAGGATAAGATGACAGGGCTACTTCTGGCCTACTTTAGAAGCAGATGCAATGGAGATGGTGAAAAAATGTGACAAGTGCCAAAGGTTTGGCAAACTAATTCACCGTCCGGCTACTGACCTCACTACCATTCATAGCCCCCTACCATTTGCTAAGTGGGGCATGGATATTCTGGGTCCCTATACGCCTGCTACAGGCGGAAGGAGGTACATACTTGTTGCAGTCGACTACTTCACTAAATGGGTGGAGGCGGAGGCTGTAAAGGGAATCAAGACAAAGGATGTAATCTCATTCATCTGGAAAAATGTCATCACTCGGTTCGGGGTTCCCATGTCTATGGTCTTTGATAATGGTCCCCAATTTGAGACGCCTGTTCTCAAAAGCTGGTTGGGTGACCAAGGAATTGCACACCACTTTGCATCAGTCGGCCGTCCACAAGCAAACGGCCAGGTAAAAGCTTTTAATAAAATCATCTCATACGGTCTCAAGAAAAATATTGAACGAGCAGGCGGCCTATGGGCGGATGAATTGCCAAATGTCCTCTGGGCCGTTAGGACGACTGAAAAAGGGGCGACTGGAGAAACTCCATTCCTCCTAACTTATGGTGCGGAAGCTGTTCTTTCCAATAGAACACTACGAGCCGACTCTTCGAGTAATGCTATATGACGAAGAGGCAAACTGGGAAGCCATGCGCCTGGCATTAGACTCACTCCCAGAAAGGAGGGGCAATGTTGTCTTGCGCCATGAAATTTACCGCCTGAGAATGACTAGATCATACAACAAAAAAGTACACAGGCGTCCACTCAAAGTGGGGGAATTTGTACTTAGAAAAATGGAAGCAGTTGGTAGGGCTAATGAGTCTGGCAAACTAACTCCCAACTAGGAGGGACCCTACCGAATCTATGAAGAGGTCAGGGACGGTACCTACCGTCTGGAAACACCAGACGACCAACCGTTGCCTCGAACCTGGAATGTAGATAATCTTAAGAAATATTTCTTTTGAATGATGTAAATAGTCGAGGGCTACTTAATAAAAGTTTGATGTTTCATTCAATTCTGTACTAAGAGAAGCATGCCTACTGACAAACAGTCGGCTACTCTCCATGTTTAATTTTCATTTTTACCTAAGAGAGACATGCCTACTGACAAACAGTCGGCTACTCTCCATGTTTAATTTTTACTTAAGAGGGGAACGCCGCTTGTTTCACACAACCGGCTACACTCCCATAATACAGTTCACCAAGAACTATCAAAGGCTCATAGCTAAAATGACCAGACCAGGTGCCAAGCCAACTGATCAAAATATAAAAATTCAATTCGACCTGTCCCAACGTTATAGCAGGCGTCCGACGGCATCCATCCGGATGAAATTCGTCGCAGAGAGCAGCTCCCTTTTGGGTGGAACATTGTTCTATAAAATCATTACACGACACCTATACGACTGTCTAAACAAGACAACCACGTAGCTGTTTCCCGGACAAGGATACCTCTTAACTGACTAATCAGGTCAAACAAGTGTTCGCAGTAACCATCCGTGTCAACCAACCGACTGAACTACTTGGGATAAGAACAGTTGGTATCTTATGAGTTAATAGCCAACAATTATTAGCGAATAAAGGGGAACAACCGGTACCCACCGCTTGATTCCTCTACTACTCATTCACTTGGCGACTAGGTAACAATTATGTTAACTTAGTCACTCCTTAAAAAAAAATTTAGTATGAAGCTAATAAGGTGTTCATACATCGCATGTTCACACTAGATTAAAGGTGGCGGGGAACAGTCGGCCTAGACCGACTAGAGTCTCTAGCTTAAAAAACAAAGAAACAAATAAGGCAGGTAGGAAACCACCTTCCTACTTGGTTGAAGGAAATCCATTCTTTAAAATGGCCGACTGATCGCTTAGCCTGGAAACAGACAACCAGTCGTCCAGGGGCATAGGTGGTGTGACTAACTATCTCGTACCTGTCCGCAACTATCGGCCATGCAAAACAGTCGGTATAGTGTACAATTGGATATCAGAATATTCGATACTTAAACAAATTCGAAGCAAAACAAAAATGAAATATTTTGGCATAAAAAGAAGCCGGTCATTTAAGACCGGCCAAATATTCAGATACCCGGCCCCTGGCCGGGTAAATATAAACAAACGGCACGCAGGCCGTGAAAAGAAGACATAAAGCTTAAGAAGGGGGCAGGTCTTCAATATTAGCAGCTGCCGCCTGGTCAACACTCTATTTGCTGGACTCGGCTTCAGCTGCATCCTTCTTCGATGCATTACCCCCATGCGGCACAAGCGCCACTACCGGCTCCTCCTCCTCCAACGCCTCGTCCTCAGCAGCCGCCAGGATCTCTTGATTATATCTATCAGAACACTGGCGGTACGTTTTTTCCCAGGAGGAATAGTCGGCATTGGGGAAGAGGCGGCCCTAGGTCATGCGCTGGATTTGAGCAAAGTCTTCCATCATCTCCCGGACCAGCTCTTTCTTTTCTTGCTCGGCCTTTTCCGAGAGCTCCTGAGTAAGACTCTTCTCCTGGGTCACCAGGCGTTCCTTTACGTGCGCCAAGGATTTCTCCAAGGTGTCGTATGAGGACATTTTTTGGCGAAGAGGTCTCAACTCGGCCTTGAGATTGTTGATGGTCGCCTCCAGCTCGCTATTTTTCTTCTGGGCCGCCTCTAACTGAGCCTAGATGGCAGAAGTAGCCTGCGCCTGATAATAAAGAATGTCAATTGTCAGAACTTCATTTTGGGCAATTTGAAACATTGCCTTATCACAGTCAGAGGCGGCCATAGCTTTTGCAGCCTTTACCTCTTTGTTCTTCCTGTCAAGCGGCATGCGGAGGCCGTTCACTCGGAGCAGGGCCTAAGTAAAAAGGGAACAGGCGTCAATTTCCAAACAAAAAACAGGCGTCCTAGAATTCAAATAACCAAAAATATGCTAAGTATACCTCAGCAAGGACCCCTGCAATCCCGTCTAGGTCAAGGGTGCCGACACCCTTGACCGCCTCCCTTTCAGCTGGAGGAACGACCTTGATCATAGACTTGGCCACCTCGACCAAGTCAGGCTCATGAGGGCCGGCTGCATCAACCATATACAAACGAGTTAGACCTAGTAAAGAAAGGAACAAGTCTAAATTCACAAAGACAGCTTCATACTTCTAGGCGGTCCAATTGGAGTTTTAGAAGGAGTGGCCGGCTGTTTCTCAGCCGCCGCATGTTTCCTGGCAGAACCAGGAGAGCTCGCCACAGTCGTCCTCCGGGCCTTAGAGTCCGGCTGTTGGGAAGAAGAAGCTCTTGGAGCGCCCGTCTAAAAAAAAAAAAAAACAACAACAAACAAAAACAAAACAACACTCGGTCAATATATGCATAAACCCAACTCCAAAAAGAGAGTGAAAGGTTCGAAGCTCACCAAGGGCGCCCCCTTGTTGGGGGAGTCGGTTGAGGACTGTTGCATGATAGAGGCCCGCAACATGGCCGCCGCAATCTTGGAGGCGGTAATTTTGCTCATGGCGTCCGCTGCAGAAACAAATAGCAAAGTTAAAATAAAGTCATAACAGTGACGCATGAAAAAACAGAGTATTCGACAGGCCGGCTACCTCTTGAGCACCGACTGCTGAGGCCACAGGCGGCCAAAAAGTACTCGTCGTAGAGCCATTTGAAGCTCGGGACGCAGTGTAGGGGTACTTGCTCTCGTACCCCTGAAGTAGAGTTCACCCTCGACTCTACTTTGAAGAGTCCTTTATCTAGGATCTCTTTCTTAGCCTTGGGGGAACAGGCGGCATGCTGCGGCCGCCTGCAAGAAGGGGCGGATTCCTGTTCCACCTGTTGAAGCGTTGTTCAGCTCTGTGTCTGAACTCTCAATGATAAGGAAGGTGCTTCGCCAGTCCTTCCATTTGTTTGCTTTACCTCTTGTCATGAGGTAGCCCCTGTGGCTCGTCAATTGATACCAGCCGGTACCGCCTGCCTTAGGGGTCCGGCTGAGGTAGTTCATGTGGGCGAAAGCCTCGAAAGTTTGGCTCCACCCCGTGCAGTTCGCACCCAGCCACATAGCCGAGTACGTTGACCCAGGAGTTCGGGGCTAACTGCCATAACCCCAACTCATACCCATCCAAGATCCGTTGAACAGCCGGATGTAGTGGGAAGCGCAGCCCAGCCTTGATGGTCGCCTCGTAGCAAGCCAAAGCAGGCGCCATCATAACTAGTACCAGCCGGCCAGACGACTGTGTCTTCTGGATCCGGCACGAACACTAAAAGCTGGGGCCCATTGTGTGGTTCGCAATAAAGCTCCCCACTTTCTCTTGCATGGCCGTTATCCGGCCCCGTGGGACAGTGCAGTAGTAGGGGGTATTTTGCTCTCGGTAAGAGGCGGATGGCTCCGCCCAATTGTCCCCCTTCTCAACTGCGTGAGAAAGCCTCGCCTCTTGTAGGCGACTGTTTTTCTCTTCTGTGTCCAGAGAAGCATGACCAAAGAGCTAGATTCGGATTTGTCCTCTGACGAGTCCGAAGAGGACGACTCCTCCCTCTCCCAGAGGGGCCCGCCTCCTCTCCTTTAAAAGGAGCAGGAGAGAATGTAGACTTGTCAACTGTAAAATTGGAAGGGGTCACTTTGACTCCTCCCTCAGAACTGCCGGCTTTCAAGCCGCTTTGGTTCACTTCCACATCTGGCGCCTGGTTAGATGTTTCACTAATCGGCACCCTGTGGGAGGAGCCGTCTGAGTTCGAAATCCTAGCAGTTCTTTTTGTTCTGGCCATCATGTTCTGCATAGACACAGAGACAGTCGGACTTTGTATAAAGGGCAAAGATGTGTCCGAAAAGGGCAGGCGGCACTCCTAGTCCTAGATTCAGCCGTCCCCGGTGACCGGCTGATCACTAACCTAGGTCGTGTCGTGTGCTTCCGTGGTGCCATTTCAAAAAGAATAAAATAAAGAGAAAATTAAGAGTTAAGAGAACGACGGTTACCTGAACGAGT
The DNA here is from genome assembly GCF_001683475.1 of Chenopodium quinoa. Lineage (NCBI taxonomy): Eukaryota > Viridiplantae > Streptophyta > Magnoliopsida > Caryophyllales > Amaranthaceae > Chenopodium > Chenopodium quinoa. The sequence continues at coordinate 132,718 of NW_018744269.1, forward strand.
GACGTTGATGGAGTTCTGAAAAAATCCTTTGCAGTCGCTTGTCAGAGCAGGCGGTAGGCAGAAAGGGTCCAAAATGTCAGAGCAAGTTCAGGGGTCCGAATGTTCTCTCACAAAGTTCTCAAGTGTGAAAATGACCGAAGTCAACACTCCGTTATATAGGCGAAGTGAGAAGGCGAAGGGTCACTCCAGAATTCAAAATTTTGGCGGGAGAATCTCTCGGCCTTTCGCCGAGTGACACCTGTAGCAGGCCGTCGCCTGTTACAGGCGACACCTGTCACAGGTAACACGTGACCAGTCACGTGCCACCTGTGAGGGGCAAATGATTAGGGATTTTTGCTCCCACCAATCGGAATGCGCCACGTGGGCCAATCAGGTCCTGCCAAGTGTTCCCCAGTTGGAACTGTCAGGGCTTGCCACGTGGCACACGCTTATTCGTTCCACCTTGGACCTATTATGTCATGACACGTGGCATACTCCATGCCTAATGGAGAAACCGGCCACCCAGGCCCAACTTCCGAGGGAAGCCCAATCAGCCCTAGGTTAACCTAAACCTAGGATTAGCACGTTTCCCCAAGGTTATAAATACCTTTAATCCTCATTAAGGGAGATTACACACATTAAACACTCTCACCTAGAGAGACCCAATCACTTTTAATTTCCGCATTAATTACTCAATCAAGTACTAACTTGACCGTCGGAGGCGGGTCTCCAATCATCCGGAGCATCCGTTTGTTTTGCAGGTATAGGCGTCCGGTTCCAGTCTCGGAATTGTAACTCTCCCGCAGGACATCAGAAAACCCCGAAACAAATAGGTTTAGATAATTTCAAATAAAATAAGTTTAGAAAAAAAATTGTTGTATTTTAATTTATCTAAACTAAACTTATTTTATCCGAATTTATATGAACTTATTGTATTTTATCAAAACAAGTCATCTCGGATATGAACTTATCTGAAATTGTTATCCCTACAATGAGTGGAAACAATGTGAATAGATTAGAATAGGGTTTGAACTTATCTTCGAAAAATCTAAATTAAACCTTATCTTATCTAGTTTTATTTAGAATTTAACTTATCTGAAATTATTTCTCTTATAATAAGCGAAGTAATTGATAATGAGTCAACGTGAATGTCATTACATACGCTGTTAACAAACCGACCAGAAAATGTACCCAAACCTGATATGACTAGACCTGAAATCAACCCGATACCCAGATTAACCCGATATTTGAGATCCGAACCCGAACATGACCCGACTTGTAAATGACCCGACCTGATTGTAACCCGCAAATAATCGACTTGAACTGAACCCGACTTGTACCCGAACATGACCCGACTTGTAAATGACCCGACCTGATTGTAAACCCGCAAATAATCAACTTGAACCGAACCCGACTTGAACCCGGGAATGACCCGACCTGATTATAACCCGCAAATTATATGACTTGAACCGAACCCGACTCAAACCCGAGATTGACCCGACCTGGTTATAACCCGCAAATTATGAATTGAACCGAACCCGACTCGAACCCGAAAATGACCCTAACCCGTTTTAACCCGTGAAAACCCGAATTAAACCCGACCTATTATTCACCCGACCCGAATGTAACCCGACCTGCTATTAACCCGACCTATTATTCACCCGACCCGAATGTAACCCGACCTGCTATTAACCCGACCTAAAACCCGACCCAAACCCGAAAAGATGTATGACCCGACGTTACCCGACTCAAGCATGACCCAACCCGAACCCGACCCGTAAAGATTATGACATTAACCCAAAATTAACCGACCCGAGTTAACCCGACCCACACTAACCCAAATCCTACCCGTTTACCCGAATTGACAACTCTACAACTATCCAAGACACCGGAAGGTTGGTCCTTTAATGCAAATCACAATGATGGCAACAATGAATAGAAAATCCTTGGCGTATTTCTTTGTATTCATCTTTGGTAAAAGTAATGCAAATGCTATTTTTTATTTTTGTGAATAATCTCTAAAGAGTCAATGCATGCATATTTATATGTGACAAGTATATTGCTGTCATTGAGTTTGTTATTAATGTTAATTGTATTTCATACGAAATGTTTTTTTAGTTGTTATTTTTACTTATTATCAAGCAACAAACTTTTAAAATTAGACCACCTATTATTATTTTATATAATTAAAACATTATTATGTGAGATCTTGTTAGAATTGTTTGGACTTCAAGATCCATAATCTCAAGTTTTTATAATTTTTATTTCAATGGAAGTAAAGATATTTATGGCCGAATATATATATCGGGGAGATTACACAAAATGAAAGTAGAAAAAATATAAATTAATATATAGAGTATGAGTAATGATAATAAAGAATGTGAAATAAATTTCATCACCTAATATTTTTTGTATTAAATTTCTTTTAGTAAAATGAGAATCTACTCATCTCTCCGTTCTTTAAAGGAAAAATTGTCAAAAATAAAATGACTTTTCAGCGGTCTTCCAAAAATAAAACGACCTTTTGATTATTCTCTAATAAAACGACCTTTGATAACCATCTGTCAAAAATAGAACGCTACCGGTTGACAACCTATTGAACATGTTAATGTGACACGTGTCGCAATGAGATAGGTTGGTTTTCTTTTTCTTTTTCCTTTTTTTTTTACAAAAATGATATTAAAAAAACAATCACCAAACCCCACCGTGAAACCAGCCCCCACAAACTGCCATGGTCGGTGAACCCAACCCCAGCCCCCACTCCTGCCGTCGTCGGTGGAAATCCAGTCCCACCCTTGTATAAATCGGCGAACCGTACTCCAACTACACCCTTGTTTGCGTGGGATTCAACGAATGGGGGTTTCGGTTGGTTAGTGGGGTTGTTTCGGGCTGTGTAGGATGGGTGAGGGGGTTTTGAGGCAGATTCGAGTGTGGTTTCAAGGGGGTTAGGTGATTAAGGGGTGGCCATACTTAGGTTCAGTTTCGGGATGTGTGTAATGGGTGAGGGGGTTTCAAGGGCGTGGCAATGGTCGAGGGTGCTGCGGGAATGGTTTCAGGGTGTGGGTGGGTTTTAGGGTGGTTATGAGGTGGGGTTTTTGGTGCTGCCGATGGCTGAGAGGTGGCTGGGGGAAGCGGAGGGGCGGCAGGGGTGGCTGAGGGCGGGAAGATTAAAGGGGGAAGGGCTATGGTGGCGGTAGGCTAATTGGGAGGGGAGGGGAGGAGAGAAATTTTTTTTTTTTTTAAATTGTTTTTTTGTAATTAAAAATCAATTCTTTTAAAAGAAAAATGAAAAAAATAATCCTAGCCAATCGCAGTACGACACGTGTCCGGGTTTAACCTTTTAAGCAGGTTACCAATTTTTTATTCTATTTTGAGCAAATGCATGTCAAAGGTCGTTTTTCAAAAGGTTGTTTTATTTTTGGAAGACCGCCCAAAGGTCATTTTATTTTTGACAATTTTTCCTTCTTTAAATTCTCATGGTACTTTTATAAAACTATCATAACTATGTTTACGATGCCCGTCACAATATATATTTGAAGGTTAATAAAAGGGAGTAACTAAACGAAGCCCGCAAATATCCAGCTAAAGCCCACAAATATAAAACATTGACCCTTTTGCCCTTTTGCCATTTTTTTTCAACCGGGCTAAGAGACCTCGTAAATACGAACGAAAGCATGTTACGGTCTTCGAACTCGCCGGAAAACTAGGAATAGCTGTTGACACCGCTGCAAAATTCAGTTACTTTCGTAAAATGTGGCGTGGCCTCCAAAATGGACACCACACCACTGGAGGTGGCGTCCAAAATGGACGTCACCACCAGTGGAGTGTCGTCCACTATGGACGCCACCGCCAGTGGTGTGGTGTCCATTTTGGATGCCACACCACATTTTTTTTTATTTTTTGTTAATTTTTTTAATTTTTTATATTAATATTTTATATATTATTCTTAATAATCGAATATTATTATAATACAGTTAATAATTATAATTATAATTATAATTATATAATTTTATAATTAGCATTGAATATTATTAATAATAATATTAATATTTAATAAAACCATTTAATATCGAATATTAATAATATAGGAGTATTTTGAGCAATAATTAAATTTTGTTGTTTTATTTAGTATTTTTTTATTTATGCAAGGCAATTTGTATATGCAGGACGATGATGGAGATTATGGAGGTGATGGAGTTGATTACAGTGGTATTTTTGTGTATGGTGGCTTACCTACTTCCCACTGCCAATGCGTACAAATGTGCGGTCATGTTTTTCTCAGTGACAGAGAACGACCGATCCTGAATTCCGTATTCATTCGTACCTTAGTTACAATTCGATGTATTTGTCGTATTCATTTTGTATAAATATTGTATTATTTTTTAGCCATTTGTATTATTGTTTATTTTTTTATAAATATTGTATACATATTGTACTCGTATTGTATTCGTATTCTATTCACACCGTCTACTATCATCTACCAACAACAACCACACACTTCACCTACCATCTACTACCAACACAACTACACACTTAACCTACCACCTACTACCAACAACAACCACACACTTGTCTTAAAGGTCCGATTAGTCGATGTTAGAGGCTTTTTTTTGGAGAAAATAAGCGGACAAATCTTCCGTTGGGGGATTTGGCGTCCGTAGATCTTCGTCTTCTACCCCCGTTTAGACATATTATAATAGTCGTTCCAAGTCTTGTAGCCCATTTTGTGGTTTCTCAAAGTTTTTTTTCGACATCTCAAATAAGATTGAAGAAAGGCCACTAACGGACAACATGGCTGTGTAGAACCTTCAAAAATAGGCGGTTTCAAAAAAAAAAATTACGTCGTTTGCTTTACCGGGCTAAAAGATACGCCTCTCCGAATTTTCTGCTTTTCGAGGCTTACACCCCGATATCGATGAAGAATGAATCGAGCGTTCGTTCTGTGAATAAAATCTCGTAGATCGCGATTTCCTGAATGAAAACGACTTGTCATAATAGAATTTTTGCTTCCTGTGCTTCACGGTTGATCATTTCTTAACTTTCCTTGTTAATTACAGTATAATTAATATTAATTACAATATTATTTAATATTATCATTATTCCTAAATTATTTACTAATATTAATATTATTTCTAAACTAATATTATTATTAATAAAATTATATTATTTAACAAAATTAAAAAAAAAATTAAAAACCGCCGTGGACTGGCATGCGTCCAAGATGGACGCCGGTCCACTTGAACCGGCGTCTAGGTTGGACGCCATTTCTAGTGGACCGGTGTCCAGGTTGGACGCAGATCCAGTGGACCAGCGTCTAGGTTTTACGCCAGTTCCAGTGGACGCCGGTCCACGGCGGTTTAAGAAAAAACACTCTGCGACCGCCGTAGCCACCGGGTCCACCCACCGGATCGGTGGAAGGAGAATGTAGAAATGAGATGAATGTGAGAAAACGAAGTGAAAATAAGTTAAGGGCAAATAAGTAATTTTACGATGTATTTGTGGGCTTTAGCTGAATATTTGAGGGATTCGTCTAGAAGTTCACTAATAAAAGAAACAAAGGCATATTGTACGCATTGTAAATTAAGCTCGATAATACATGTTAGGCTTCATGCTGCACGTTACTATGTTAGATACAATTTCGGCCATAATTAACTTTAAAATTTATTAAATATATTAGATCATGTTTATTGAAATAACGAGGTTCTTCTAACAATTTTATGGATTTTGAATTTTAGTAGATAGAAAATTTATATTAGTGAAAGATCAACTATTCTATAGTTTTTAAAATAAATTGCTATTATAAAACTTATGGAAAACACTAATTGGTCTGAGAGATAAATCAAAAAATTTGAGCTTTATATTATGTGAATTGTTTATTAGAAGAATTAAAGAAGTTTGATTTTTAACCAAATTTAGTTTAATAATGTTTATTTTCGACTCTCTTAATTTTTTATAGGAATAAACAATAAAACTAATAAAAAACATTAGCAGTGAGATTAGGAGGTGGATAGAATTATATTAGTAAAAGATTAACTATTCAATAAGTTTTGAAAAATAAAAATCTTAGTCGTCTTTGATGTAAAAAATAATTATTGATTACAATTTTTGTTATTAACTAATTTAAAGATGAGGAAGATTTATATCAAATAAAATATCTTAGTTATCTAAAATATCAAGCATTAGAAGTAAGTATTGGAGTGTTCTCAATTCTATTAAGAATGACTTTAAATTGTTAAATACATTGGATCTCATTTACTGAAAGAGAAACATACTATGACCAAGTTGACGGAGAATTTTTATGTTAAACACATAAACTTCTACCTCCATTTCGCTAAATAATTCTTTCAAAATCAAGGTTAACTTAACTGTAATTTTTTCCTAACCAACTATGTAGACAATTTTAAAATTACAAAAGAAAGTTAGGAATTTCCATTTTATTCCTTTGAAAATGCCAAAACATACCTATGAATTTCATAATATAATGTGTGACAATGATAAATGTAGTCTTTGCAATAAAGAGAGAAATTGAAGGATATTGATCAAATAAATTGAGTACATGCATGGTTGTATACAAATGTTTGCAAGTCTACAATTAGTGAAAAGCGCAAATTAGATGGTGCACCCGGGTGCCTGGGAGATACCGTGCACTTGTCCTATGTGGCAAGGAATCACATGCAAAATGGAAGAAGTGGCATGTACTATGTACATTTTTCCATGTACGTAATGTACATTTTCCTCTTTCCTTGTACGTAATGTACATTTTCCTCTTTCCATGTACATAATGTATATTTTTCATGTACATAATGTACATTTTACATTCCACATAACTGACATGTGTACTATGTACATTTTCTATGTACATAATGTACATTTTTCCTCTTTCCATGTACGTAATGTACATTTTTCATTCCACATAACTGACATGTACGTAATATACATTTTCCTTGTACGTAATGTACATTTTCCTTTGCGTTTTATTCTTTGCAACCTGTGTTTTGGACCGGGTGTACCATGAGCATGGTACACCTGGGTGCACTGTCCACCCATTAGTGAAAAAGTTTTAGTTTGGAAGTTGAAGGTTGGGGGAGGAAAATCATTTTAACTTTATATTCTAGTTACCAAAATGGAAACGCAATGCTCCTTAATCTTTGATATTTTTTGAACTTTTTGTTTACGAGTTTTTTTTTTTTTTTTGAAAATATTGGCTGAGACCGTCACATTAGTCGAGTGGTGTGACATTGATAAAGTATAAAAGGTCATCCTGCGTTCATTTCAAATTAGGTATACCTTGGTTATAGAATAAAGGTCTCAGGTATTGAACTTATTATCTCAGATATACAAATAAATGTCTCAGGTATTGAATCTATTATCTCAGATATACAAATAAATGCCTCAGGTATTGAATTTATTATCTCAGATATACAAATAAATATATATTAAGAACAGAAAAATCATATACTATTCATGTCACAAAAAAATATAATCTAAAAATAATAACTACTCTACCACTTATAAGATACCCATTCTTAGAATATGAGAAACTCAATACATGAGGGATATTATAACCACAAACAACTCAAACAAGGTTCCAATATAAAATAAATTGGCAATAGGATGATTAACCCACTATCTTAAATATTTGTAACCTTTCATGTTAATCTTTAATGTGAGCCAACCTGTCCTAACTCACATGCGAGTTGTATTCCAAACAAGCATCTTGTATATTTTTTATCAAAGTTATACCATTTTAAAAATATATTAGTATATATAGAATTGAGAACCATCAATATTCTCTATTAAAATAATTAATGATATTTTTCTTAAATTATATTATGTAGAATTCTTATTATGTTTTCCTATAATAAATTAAGATATTAGAAAATAAATATTATAAATTAGATTTGGGTAATATCAACCATCATTAATACTTTTAATTTTCTATTTATATAATATAATGCTCAACTTTTTGGAATTTTCTCTTAAGCTATGAAGTTATTCTCTTTCGCTATATAGTAGCAAAGTTATTTAAAAATATTAAGTAGTTAATCTTACACTAATAAAATTTACTTACTTTGTTTTATCAACTTTACCCATTATTATGTCAATTTACATTTGTTTAAATTATGTGTTCTTCTACTTACCTCTTTATATAATACTTCATGTACTACGTATTGAACATAATTGTCAATCCAACCCTATGTCCTATACCTATTCTCATTTTTCATTTTAATTAGTTTGTTTTAATATCGGTTATTAATTGTAGAATCAAATAAGTTACTATTACTGTTTGGGGATAAAATTACCCCAGCCACGTGGCCCAATGGCTGAGCGACACGTGGCACCTTGCCATTGGTCAGCAGGGCTCCAATCCCCTGCTGACACGTGTCCTAGGAACCCTAAATGGGGAACCAATGCTCCCCACTATAAATAGTGGGAGAATCCTCATTAATGGGGTATTGAATATATACTCACTTGCATGCAATTGCATTCAAGACACTTACACCAAAACCGAGCAATATTAATTGCGGATTTCTCCCATTACGCGAGAAGTAATTACTCTTTTACGCCATTTCTTCCTCCCGTACATCATTGACTTGATCGTCGGAGGCGGAGCTCCATCCAACCGGAGTCTTCGTGGTTTTGCAGGTACAGGGCGGTCGAAGGGCATTCTTGGAATTGTAACTCTCCCGCAGGACACATCAAAAAACCCCGAAACAATTACCTTAATAAGTTTTATGATACAAGTAGACTTTTCTACCATTATCATTTGTCAAAATGTTAATTCTAAGTATGACAAAGGTAATACATTTAAAAAAGTATATTGCTTACCTTCAAATGTGCGAAAATCTCTTTTCCTCTATAAATTCTTCAATTTTTAAATATAATTTTAGAGTTATAGATTTAAGTTTGGAGTAGTTAGTTTAATTGATCCTAGGGTAGGGTGGATGTAGATGTTAGTCACTTTTTCCTCATTCCATTTCAATTTTTTATTTCTACATCCCAGCCGTGTCATACCACTCATAAGAAGATTGATCATGCCTATTGAGAAAATGTGAGAAACTTCATATTACAGGGATTCTGGGAAGTTTCTCGGATTCTTGATCAATCAAAGGGGCATAGAGGCTAATTCGGAAAAAGTACAGGCGGTCATTGACATGCGTTCTCCCGTACTGTAAAGGAAGCCCAGAAATTGACCGGTTGCCTGGCGGCGTTGGGAAGATTTCTCAGCCGGTCAGGTGACAAGTGCCTCTATTTCTTCCAGGCCATCCGGAAGAGGTCCAGATTCGACTAGGGTGAAGAGGCGGAAATGGCATTTCCAGAAGCTAAAGCAACATTTGCATTCGTTGCCAAGGCTAGTGAGCCCCCTGCCCCGGGAGGTCCTCTATATGTATCTAGCCGTCTCTGATCATGCCCTTAGTGCCGTTCCCCTCGCTGAGAGAGACGGTAATCAGCTCCCGGTGTATTTCATCAGCCATGTTTTTAAGAATGCTGAACTCCGGTACCCCATGATCGAAAAATTTGGGTTGGCCCTGTTCGTCGCAGTCAAACGGTTGAAGCCCTACTTTTTGGATCACCCGGTGATTGTGTATACAGACCAGCCGCTCAAGCGCCCAATGACCACCATCGAGTCATCCGGCAGAATGATCAAGTGGGCTCTTGAAATACAGAGCCTCGAGATAACTTTTGAACCCAGGCGGGCAGTGAAAGGTCAGGCGTTTGCCGACTTCATTGTCGAGATGACTAGATCGGTGCAACCGGAAAATCCTGATCAGGTTTGGAAGTTATTTGTAGACGGTAGCTCTACGGTGAACCGCTGTGGTGCAGGCGTCATATGTCATTCTCCGGAAGGGGATAAGTTTGAGTATGCACTACGGTTCCGGTTCCAAGTCTCTAATAATGAGGCGGATTATGAAGCCCTGCTAGCCGGTATACGCCTGTGTAAGGCAGCAGGGGCAACAAAGATCGCCGCCTACTCAGACTCTCAATTGATTGTTAGCCAGTACAATGGTGACTACGAGGCCACCCATCCGGCTATGATCAAATATCTGCAGGCGGTCAGAGAAGAGGCCGTGTCACTTGATGAATTTCATCTAAGTCAGGTGCTCTGGTCCGAGAATAATCAGGCGGATGCCCTTTCCAAATTGGCATCATCCGCCTCTTGTGATGCACCTAGAACGGTTTTTTTGGGAAGTCATTGAGAAAAGAAGCATTGATGACCCATAGGTATCCTGGACCGAAGTGCCACCTGGATGGACCCCATCCGGTGTTACTTAGTAGACGGTATCTTACCGGATGACCCTTCTGAAGCAATGGCGCTCAAGAAGCGTGCTTTGAGCTTTGTTATGCATCATGGAAAACTTCTCCGGAAGGGTTATCTATAGCCATATCTAAAGTGTGTAACCCCTGAAAGGGGAAGAGAGGTTCTAGAGGATCTGCACGCGGGTTTTTGTGCCTCACACATAGGCGGTAGGTCCTTGGCAAGAGAACCAGACGGCAGGGCTACTTTTGGCCCAATCTTGAAGCAGACGCCATGGATTTGGTGAAACGATGTGACAAATGCCAAAAGTTTGCCCGGTTGATACATCGACCGGCAACTGACTTGACAGCCATCCATAGTCCGATTCCATTCGCAAAATGGGGCATTGACATTTTGGGTCCGTATATGCCTGCATTAGGCGATCGACGGTATATTTTGGTGGCAGTGGATTACTTCACCAAATGGGTTGAAGCAGAGGCGGTCAAAGGCATAAAAACAAAGGACGTGATCTCCTTCATTTGGAGAAATGTCATCACCCGGTTTAGGGTTCCAATGTCTATGGTCTTTGATAATGGACCTCAATTCGAAACGCCTGTCCTCAAGAGCTGGTTGGGAGACCAAGGAATCTCCCATTGTTTTGCATCCGTTGGCCGTCCTCAGGCAAACGGGCAAGTTGAGGCCTTCAATAAGTTGATCTCAGACGGTATAAAAAAAGGTGGAAAGAGCCGGTGGACTATGGGCAGAGGAACTACCTCATGTCCTTTGGGCCATCAGGACCACTGAAAAAGGGGCAACCGGTGAAACCCCATTTCTTATGGCATACGGCACTGAGGCGGTGCTCCCCATTGAACATTATGAGCCAACACTTCGCATCATGCTATATGATGAGGCGGCCAACTGGGAAGCCATGCGGCTTGCATTGGATGCTCTCCCAGAGCGAAGGGGCAACGCAGCCTTGCGTCATGAGATTTACCGCCTGAGAATGACAAGAGCCTACAACAAGCGGGTTCACAAACGACCCCTGAAAGTAGGAGATTTTGTGATTCGCAAAATGGAA